>NC_135198.1:13575000-13692500 GCF_050948175.1 Xylocopa sonorina
GATCCTGGGGATGGTAACCCTGGTGGAGTCCCGGCTGTCCCTGGTGCCCGGGCGGCACGCCCTCCATCATACCGTCGCCGAGGGTGTTCGGCGGCGTCATCCTCTTCTCCTTTTGCCGGCGATTGCAGAACCACACCCTGACCACCTCCTTCTCGAGCTGCAAACTGTCCGCGAGCGAGGTGATCTCCTGCGCGGACGGTTTCGGTTGTTTGTGAAAGTGTTGCTCGAGCGCGCCCTTTACCGAGACCTCGATCGAGGTCCGCTTCTTCCGTTTCCTGCCCTGGGCGGCGATCTTGTCGATGCTCGTCGGCGAGCCGGTCGTCGAGTCCGCCTCCTCGAGCCACTTCTGCAGCAGCGGCTTCAGCTTGCACATGTTCTTGAAGCTCAACTGTAGAGCCTCGAACCTGCATATCGTCGTCTGGGAGAAGACGTTGCCGTAGAGAGTACCGAGCGCGAGACCGACGTCCGCCTGGGTGAAACCGAGCTTGATACGGCGTTGCTTGAACTGCCTGGCGAACGCCTCGAGGTCGTCCGAGGTCGGGGTGTCCTCCTCGCCGGCGCTCTGATCCCTGTCGTGCGCGTGCCCCGGGTGCAACGAGTGCCCGACCGGGGACCCGGGATCCCTCAGGTTCGGGTGGAGGCCGGTCTGGTGGTTGTGCAGCTGCGGATGATGCTGATGGTGATGCGGGTGAAGCATACCGTTCATCGCGTAGTGTTGAAGGGTGGTAGGCGAGGCCGCGCCGCCGCTCGGATTGTAATGGGCCGAGGATACGACCGGCGCGTGCCAAGAATGCGGTGAGCCCATCCCGGCCGATTGATGGGGCCCGGTGCGGTGCGGGTGCATCGACTGCTCGTTCGCGGCCGCGGCGGCCGCCGCCGCGTTCGCCGCCGCCGCCGCCGCCGCGAGCGGTTTCACGTCGAGCCCGGCGTTCGTCTGGTGCGGGTGATGGTGCGGATGGTGGCTCGTGTGGTGCATCCCCATCGAGGCCGCCCAATGGTCGCTGCTCACCCACGGGTTCGCCGACGCGAGGCTCGCCGTCGGATGCGACAAACCGTTCGGCGACGGCGACGGCGTACCCTGGTGATGGTGATGATGGTGGTGATGATGCTGCGGCGCCACCATGTACTTCATCTCCCCGGCGTCGGCGGCGCTGCGAGGCGAGCCCGAGGAGTAGCCACCCACGGCGATGTTCATCCCGATCGCGGTACCGGAACCACCATCCAGCTCGGACGACACTGCGCTACTAATCGGCATGTACGTGGTAGCGGCCATCTACTGCCTGCTATTCCTCCTCGCGCAGAGGTTTCCCTCCTTTCTTCTTCTTCCTCTTCTTCTTCTTCTTCTTCTTCTTCTTCCTCTTATCCCTTTGCACAGGGCTGCCCGTTCACGGGCACCCTCCTCTCTCTCTCTCTTCTATCTCTTTCGCACCTCCTCTCGCTCGAATCCCTTTAAAACCGATCTCCGATTCCTCGTCTTCTTCGAAAGACGACGCGAACGATGATCACTCGCGCACTGATATTCGTACAATGTCCCCGGCGACGTTATCTATCGCGTATCCTTTTGTATACGGTGTTGTACCTGGGAACGATCAACCGAGAATCATCAACGGACAGTCCATCGTTCGCGACTACGCACTGAATCCCGAATGATTGGCATCGTGGGACGCGTTAACGATTCGTCCATAGTCCGTTGTTATACTCCCGTAGAGCTCCGTGGAGACGTCGTTGCAGACGTCTGTCGTTGGTTGCACCACCGCGTCCGAAAGGCACACTTCGGTCCTAGTCCGAGACGAGGGTAGTAATAGTAATAGTAGTAGTAGTAGTAGAAGTAGTACCAGTAGTACGGAACATCACTCGCGTGGCGATCGATCACTCATCGCGCTGTTCGACTAAACGGAGGCACTCGCGACGACGACGACGACGACGACGACGATGACGATGACGACGACGACACCGCGCGCGATCTGTTTTCCTCTGGTGATCGCGTGGGTGTTGTTGCGCGTATTTCCTGTGCGCGTTGACACGCGCGCGCGCGCGCGCGCTTTAACACGCGTGAGCGAGAAAATGTACGACAGCCGCGGCGGCGACGACGACGAGGACGACCACGACCACGACGACGACGACGACGACCACGACGGCGACGGCGACGACGACGGCGGCTCGAAAAGATCTCGCTCGAGCTCTCTCATGCGTTATGCATGTCGTAGCTGAGAGCGACTGACTGCCTCGCCTCGCAGCTCGCTCGAGGTTCCCGAGGCTCCCGGAGCGCTCACGGAGCGGTGGAACCGAGTCATGCGCGCCGCGATCCTGCACATCCCCACCGGGAACGGCCGTTCGCCATCCGATTGGCCCCGATCGCAAGGTGGCCGTCGACGAACGTCACCGTCGGGCGGAACCTGAAACGACCGCGCCTCCCTGTGGCGGCCTACGCACCCCAGGCGCCACTGCCGCTTACCCCCTCGACCCTCCGACCGCTCCCACCTTCGACGCAACCTTCCAACGACTCTCGACTCGCTCGAGCGAGCGAGCCGCTCGCTCGCTCGCTCGCTCGCCAACCTAGCTGACGTTCGTGCCGCCGCCGCCGCTGCCGCCGTCGACCAACCAAACACCCACGACTCCGAAATCGAGCCACCGGAATCTTTCCTTTCGACGTTTCCCTCGATTCCGTTTCGTTTGCTCCCTCTCTCTCTCTCTCTCTCTCTCTCTCTCTCTCTCTCTCTCTCTCTCTCTTCTATATATATATCTCGTACAACTCGGACGACTCTCGCTCCGATTTTTACCACCCGTCTTCCGTCTTCCGCCTCGCTCGAAAACGGCTCGCAATTACGCAACAGGTTTTTAATTCCCTCGAGGACTACGATATCGCGCGAGTCGCTCGAACGACTCGCCGATAGGCGAACCGCTCCGTGTACACGCGTAGAGCGGTGCAACAGGTGCAACGGGGCGACGGACGAGCATCGGCGCCGATCGCTACGCGACGCGACGCGACGCGACGCCTCGACAAGACGCGTGAGCAAAAAGAAAATGAGAAAAAAAAGAGAAACAAACGACGAACGCGTCCGAAGGCGACGCGGTATCGCGCGTACGCAACAGGTAAAACCCCACCGTACCCACAGGAGGAGAGAGTCGGGACCGACCGATCGATCGATCGATCGGGTGGGAGGAAAACGGGGCCAGCGAGGCCCCGAGAGGGTGGACCACTACCCCCCCTAACCAAGGGAGAGAGAAGAGAGGAACGCTGAGATGAAAAAACGCGTTGCGAGCCAACAGTGTAGACCGGCGCGAAGTGGCGAGGGGAGGGTGAGCGCGAGGTTTAGTACATTTAAATGAGAGCCACAGGTAGCAGCATTATGCGGTACGTGCCAGCCACCCCTCTCGAGGGGTGAGTTAGATGATCGCGCGCCGGAGAGATCTCCCCGCGTGTCGCCGCCGCGTACCTCTCCATCCGACAACGCTCGATCGCTTTTCCTCCCGAACTCTATCGCGATCGAGCCTAGGAATTTCGAGGGAACCGCATCGATGCCGATAATAATTATTATACGCGAGTCTGTCATTTACGCGGCCCCTTATTACACGCCGGGCAGCGGCGACCCGTTCCACTGGAATTACCAGCATTTTAATCCGGCCCCGTCATTATCGCTTCTCTGCCAACTTTATTACGCACCCGCCGATCCAGCACTTTTTCCGCGCGCGCTCCCGTTTAATTCGGTTTCGCGTACCACCAACCACCAGCCACCGTCCCGCGCGAACTCTTCGATCGAACGTGGCCCTGAAATATTTGCTTAGGACCCGACAGGTAGCCAGCCAGCCAGCCAACCAGCCAGCCAGCCAGCTAACGCTTCGGGGCTGCGAAAAACGCCGATGCCTCGCCGAAGGGGAGCACGGATAGACACGCCGCGCCACGTGAAAACGCTTCGCTACCTGAACGTTCGCTTGCATAATTTAGCCGGCTCTTCCCTGACCCGACAACCTTAGGGGGCCGACCGCGCCTCCGTTGGGGTGCGCAAAACCGAGTCCAACGATCGAACTCGAATCGTTGTTACGACCCGCGCCTACGAACTGAACGCCAAACGAACGGTGGCCAATTTGAATAGCGCGACAAAACCGAAAGTGTTTACGCGGGGTGAGAGAAACAGAGGGGGAGAAAGAGAGAGAGAGAGAGAGAAAGAGAGGGGGGGGGAGGTTGGTGACGAAATTATTCCCCAGATGGCAGAAGCGCGCGGCCCTTGCGTTCCAAGAGGCGAGAATAACCCCTTTGCGAAGCGCTTCCGGAACGATTCGAAGGGAGGATCGGTAGTAACCGTGCTGCCATCGCGTGGAAACGAATCCACTTACTTTTCACGCGGAAAAGAACCAATGGTAACAAAATGATCGACCGCGTCGCGACCGCGGGGAAATACTTTCGATTCGAAAATCGAGCTTACTCGCGCTACCTCTTCCCCCGTAACCTTTACCCTCGTTGATTCGATTAAACCTAGCTACGGATCGTCCCGAGCTAACTTCCTCGACCGCGAACCTTGCTAACCGTCAGAGAGAGAGAGAGAGAGAGAGAGAGAGCCGTGGAAACTCGCACGGGATTCGCGGTGGCGGCGAATTTGCGTTCGAAATCGAGGCGTAACTAGCTGCGAGTGGAAACTTCCTCGTGGACGCGACACCTAACGAGATTTCGAGACGCATCGTACGAAGAAGACGAGGCGAGGCGAGGCGAGGCCCGCGGGCCGGTTTCGGCCCTCGCGGAACGGAACCGCGGCGAGGGCCGAAACTTTCGCGAAGATAACGATCGAACCCTGAAATATGCACCCGGCCAATTTGCCGATCGAAATTATTATTAAGAGGTACCTCTGACGAACGCCGGGTCTGCCCCTACCAACCACCGTTACACAAGGCAGTTCCTCGAGCTTCTTTCGACCAACGAGATCGCGTTTCCGTCGACGCTCGAAATGTATCGTAAACCGTCGGAGAAAGTTCGAACGGGAGACGAGTTACTCTCAGCGGAGGCTGACCGAGGAAGGAAGGAAGGAAGGAAGGAAGGAAGGAAGGAAGGAGAGACGAAGAGACTGGAGGCTAAGCCTGTAATCACGAGATTGCCAGGAGCTACTGCAGCCGATTGTTATCTTGTATCTACTACACCCACCATTTTATCGCCGGCCGTCTTATTATCCTGGACATATTGACGTGACGCACGTACACCGGAGCAAGGATACCATCCTACCTCGTTCCTCCCTGTCGGGGGTGAAACTCTGGTTATCGGGCATTGGTCGCGCGCGGCCACCCCTTTTTCTCAGAGACACCCCTCGCGTGCGACTGTTTTATCGCGCTCTTTTATCCTCCTCGCAGCGTCAGTCGCGAAGGAATTTCTAGGACCACGAGTCCTCCCCGCCTCGAAGATCGAACGACGCGTGGGTGATCTTGGGGACCTGTATTCGATCGTCGAACCCGATTGCAACGAGGTCTAATCGAGCCGCGACCAACGCGAATCGGCGGCAGGAGCGAAAACGGAACGAGAAAGAATCGAGGAACCGCGGAATGCAATTATCAGCGTTTGTCCGCGGGGTATCACGATCCATCGAGAGAGCAGAGGAGAGCGGTCGGGCTTGTAGCGGGTGGCGAACTTCGTTTCGAGCCGATGCTCGGAGGATCTAGACGGGACGCCTGTTGGACTTGGCACTCGTAACCGTCTACCTGTTTCTCGATCGGGACAACCCGATCGCAGAGTCGATCGTGGCTGGTGAGTTTCGCTCGATCAGCTTCGGATAACGAGCACCCTCTTCTCTAATCGTAATCGTGCGACGATCCTACGTTACGAAATCGCCAGTTGGGCAACGAGAGGCAGCCTCTCGTCGCTCACGACGAGCGATCGTGCCGTCGGTGAAACCGCCGACGACGACGCAACTCGATTTTAAATTACGAGCGCACCGGTCACCGCTCAGGAATTAACCCCGTCGGTTACCACCTAATAGGGACTAATTCGAGACGAATTACGCCACCGAAGGAGTTTAGGATTAATAATTTCAGCGTGCCGCGCTGGCAGGTATACTTACGTTTCCGTTACTCGTCGATTTTAGTGAGATTTGGTACGGTTAAAGAGTTGTCGGAAGTATTGGACACGCGTTACCTTTTACAGGCGATACTTAACTTCGCGATTAACCACGTATCGATTACTTATCAAACCGATTAATCTGTTGTATTATATGTTCCAGTGGTGCGTCACGAGGAGCGTATCGAGCGTTTTACACCAGCACACCTACACGTACAGCGAATGCGAAAACCATTTACCATATTACAAGTGTATCACGTTTATACCATTGTAAAATACAATACGATTGTAATTTATTGTACGTTTCACTACTTTTAACAAATAAAAGAACCATTCAAACGAAATGCAATCAGCGTTGTCATTATTTTCTAAGCCCGGTCACGTCCAATTCCTTTTTTATTCCATTCACCGGAAGTGACGTCATTTACAGGAAGTGGCACACGTTCACGAATACCTCCTCGCATGTCATGTTCTCCTGATACAAAGTCGAAAAATCGGGTTCTCGGTCGCAAAAATTGGAAATGTATCAGGAGAACATAAGTGGCGAGGAGGTATCCGTGCCAGTTCCAGGAAAATGACGTCACTTCCAGGAATCGCCGAAATTCCTGGAATTCTCGATGACGTCATTTCCAAGAAGTGGCACGTTCGAATACCTCCTCGCTACTTATGTTCTCCTGATACATTGCCGATTTTTCGAACAAAATTTCGAAAATCCGACTTTGTATCAGGAGAACATGACGTCATAGGAGGTATCCGAATAGTGCCATTTCTTGGAAATGACGTCATCGAGAATTCCTGGAATTTTGGCGATTCTTGGAAGTGACGTCATTTTCCTGGAAGTGGCACGCACACCTCCTCACTGCTTATGTTCTCCTGATACAAAGTCGGATTTTCAGATTTTCGATCGAAAAATCGGCAATGTATCAGGAGAACATGACGTCATAGGAGGTATCCGAATAGTGCCACTTCTTGGAAATGACGTCATCGAGAATTCCAGGAATTTCGGCGATTCCTGGAAGTGACGTCATTTTCCTAGAAGTGGCGCGCATACCTCCTCGCTACTTATGTTCTCCTGATACATTGCCGATTTTTCGAACAAAATTTCGAAAATCCGACTTTGTAACAGGAGAACATGACGTCATAGGAGGTATCCGAATAGTGCCATTTCTTGGAAATGACGTCATCGAGAATTCCTGGAATTTTGGCGATTCTTGGAAGTGACGTCATTTTCCTGGAAGTGGCACGCACACCTCCTCACTGCTTATGTTCTCCTGATACAAAGTCGGATTTTCAGATTTTCGATCGAAAAATCGGCAATGTATCAGGAGAACATGACGTCATAGGAGGTATCCGAATAGTGCCACTTCTTGGAAATGACGTCATCGAGAATTCCAGGAATTTCGGCGATTCCTGGAAGTGACGTCATTTTCCTAGAAGTGGCGCGCATACCTCCTCGCTACTTATGTTCTCCTGATACATTGCCGATTTTTCGAACAAAATTTCGAAAATCCGACTTTGTAACAGGAGAACATGACGTCATAGGAGGTATCCGAATAGTGCCATTTCTTGGAAATGACGTCATCGAGAATTCCTGGAATTTTGGCGATTCTTGGAAGTGACGTCATTTTCCTGGAAGTGGCGAGCATACCTCCTGTGACGTCATGTTCTCCTGATACATTGCCGATTTTTCGACCAAAATCCTGAAAATCCGACTTTGTAACAGGAGAACATAACATATGAGGAGGTATCCGAATAGTGCCATTTCCTGGAAATGACGTCATCGAGAATTCCTGGAATTTCGGCGATTCCTGGAAGTGACGTCATTTTCCTAGAAGTGGCGAGCATACCTCCTATGACGTCATGTTCTCCTGATACAAAGTGAAATTTTCAAGATTTTGTTCGAAAAATCGGCAATGTATCAGGAGAACATGACGTCATAGGAGGTATCCGAATAGTGCCACTTCTTGGAAATGACGTCATCGAGAGTTCCAGGAATTTCGGCGATTCCTGGAAGTGACGTCATTTTCCAGGAAGCGCGAAATTTCAGATTTTTCGATCGAGAACCCGATTTTTCGACTTGGTATCAGGAGAACATAAGACGCGAGGAGGTGTTCGTAACGTGCCATTTCCTGGAAAATGACGTCATTTCCGGTAATCGTCGAAATTCTTGGAATCGAGGCGCCAAGATTCAGACCTTAAGCTAATTTCATTTGGGTTCAGGACTATCTTTTACGAGTTCGTTTCTCGTTCACGGATTGGGACTGGTCGTTCTAGGAGTGCTGGACAGGTCTTTGAATGATTAAACGATTAATTAACGGTAACTGAATCATTTATTGCAATTTTTCAACCATTTTGCGATACAACAGTTTACAATAAATCGTATGTAACAAGATGCATCTGATATAGCTAAAAATTACTGTAAATTTCCAAGGGATAGGCTACTCTTCGAAATTCTTCTTTATTCTTGACGCGGAGGAACCTGTGGCGGAGGAATCCGATTCGCGCGGGCCTCCATCCGTTTGTACCCAACGGCCTGAAAGAAGAGTGCACCGCAGACTGGATGAGTTTTTGTTCGAAGGACAGTTTCGCGAGCGGTGCGTAAAGGGGTTAACGAGAATTTTCGAACCGGGACACCCCGTATAGGAAGGAGCGGCTTAGGTACGAAGCCCGGTAGCCCAGGGCCATAAGGTCGGGCCACCTCTACACCCTCACCTACACGCATTCATACGGGAACGGAAAAGGAGCAACGGAACGTGGAAAAGAAGAAGAAGAAGAAGAAGAAGACGAAGAAGGAGTAGAAAGATCGAGCACATGCGACTTTCGAGCTTGCACGGTCTATACTTTGGGTCTACGTGGTATCTGTATCTCAATTCTGACGCCACACCAAGAAGAAGACCGCGTGGAAGAGAGCGTGGAGCGGGACGGGGAGAGAGATCGAGCTGGTCCCTGCGTTGTGTCGGAGCTGACTCCGTAATTTTCTAATTATATACTCCAAAATAATTGGTTATTATCCCCCTGGCGCGCGCGACTGTGTGTGTACGCGATGCTCGGCCGGATCGCGGATCTACCTACCGTAGCTCGAGCCTAAAGGGAATCACGACGACCGCCGCGTCTTCTTCTTCTTCTTCTTCTTCTGCCTCTTCTCCTTCCTCTTCGCTTCTTCTCGCGTCTCGTACTGCTGTTCGAACGCAAGAAAAGAGCAACGCAGATCGCGATTAATCTCTCTTGAACTCGGCGAGAATTTCGAATCGGTTAACAGAAACTGTCTGTCACATTCCGGATGCAGGATGGTACGGAGCGAAGAGGAGAGAGAGAGAGAGAGAGAGAGAGAGAGAGAGCGATCCTCTCGGCGATAAATTAGCGTCGAATTCATGAGTTTTCGTCGGTAGCAACGGTAGTCGTTCGAGGACAAAACGATAGTCATCTCCTTTCACGAAGGGTCGAAAAGATTCACGAGTGAGCGGCGCTTCACCCTAATTTGCCGGGGCGTAGGTCGCCGTTCGACCCGGGGTATTAATAAAAAACGGTGAGAAATAGCTCGCGCAATATCTCTCATCGATATATTTTCACCCGCGATTCGTCGACCGCGATACGCGCGGCTCGCGCGCGCGCGGGCGAGCGCGCGCCCCTCGACCCCGGAGACGTTACCCTCCTTAAATATATGCGTCGACGTCGCGCCGCGCCGTGTCGATCGTTCCACTCGGAGAGATCTGACGTTTACAAGCCGATCAAACGCGTAGTTTATCGTCGAGCCGATGGGACGGGCGTGTTCGAGCTTGTACAAATTTGAATTCGTGCCGACTCTGATTTCCTGCCGGTCAAGGCCGGGAATCGAACCACCGTCGGCACCACCGGGGCGACCCTTCTTCTTCCCTCCTCTTCCTTCGATCGGTCGCGCGTGGAAATTTACATTTCCGCGACCGAATCGGTTCCCGAGTCCCGTCACCGAGCATCGGGAACGATTAATGCCCCGAACCGAATCTTTTACTGTCTTACCGCGTTATCGAGCGCGTTATCTTGGCCGCAGGAATGCCAGACCGCAGCCCCTCGTTTTATCTTCGAACCAGAAAGTAGACAAGCTGAAACGACACGGGAACAACACCGGTCGTTAGTTTCGAGCCGACGACGTTAACTCGCCGTTTGTTTACACGGCTAGAACGCGCAGACGACGTATCGCGTACACGTGTATCTTCCGATCTCCCGGATACGGAGAATGGAAAAATTGTTGCGGACGTCGTTCGGAGATTTTTCCGTTCGATTTCGCGATGAAACGGGCGGGGGTGAGAAAGGGGAGCGAGAAAGGGGCGAGAAAGGGGCGAGAAAGGGCCGTCCGTCGGTGGCGACGACGGGCTCGATGCATATGGAAGCAGGAAGGCTCTCGTCAAAAGGTCGCCGAGTGTCGAAAGGTTATCTCCGCGTCGCGGACGCGGTTGTGTCGGACATCGAGGTCGGTTCCCGCCGCCCTTTCCTACGGGCCGCCGAATGAAATTCAATCTTTGACTACCACGGATTTGCATACTTTCCCTGGTTCGGAAGCGCCGGCGACTGTCAACGCATAAACACCGCATTACCATAAAAGGGGATCCATATCCCGCGGCCGATGGAACGCGATTTCGGACGATTTTTCGGGACCGAGCCAACCGACCGCCGACGGCAATCTCTCTCTTCCGTGGACGATCGATAAAAAAGTTGACCGTTTCGAGCCGACGGTCCATCTCGACGGATCTCGAACGCTCTCCGAGATGGAAAACTCGAGCCAGTGGCGAGACTAGATTCGCGAAGAACGAGTAAACGGATAGAGAGAAAGAGAAAGGGAAAGAGAGAGGGAGAGCGAGGGGGAGGGAAAGATTCTTACGGATGATGAAGTGGCCCTCTTGTTATCCCTAAATACCACGCGCGGCTCATGAGCAAACACCGACCGCGGTGAGACTGCCCGCCGGTTAACACCGCCGGTCCCTATGGGGCCCCATAAGACCCGCGCCTTAGGGGGGCCAGAGCCCCCACTGGCTTCTAGCACCCTTGTTCAACCCATTATAAACAAGGCCTGTCCGGACCCCAATGCATTATCCCGATATTCCTGTTTCACCGCCGGATTCGGGACTCGCGGCGCACCCTGCGTCCACCTTCTCTCCTAACGAACTCTAATGTTCTTTGCGCAACCGTCTCGAGAAATCTCGATCGACGAGTCGATCGACGCGGAGCCTCGCTTTCACCCACGGAAATACCGTACTAATTAAACAATTTATTACAGCCAGGCCACCAGGCCGCCTGGAAAGAATCCCTCGAGACGGAGAAAGTGTTCGTCTCTGTCGCGATCGGAGGTAGTAAATCGGAGCAGATGCCACCGAGATGTCACCGCGAAACGCGGCTCAAGAGACACGCTCGAGGCGACGCTTCTCGTTCCCCGAGTACAATGCGCGTCGCGGACAGATGCGTCCTCCGTATTTAAACTCTCTTTAAAATTAACCAACCATCTCCTCCTCGATCTGTCTCCCAATAAGCTGCGTCACCTACCGGACGATAAATTACCAAACGTTCCCCGGGGGGCGGAGGGATGGGGCACGACGAGAAGAGACGTCTACGAATTGAATCGTTTCCGGTCGCCGCGTGTTCTCTACCCCAGGTCGCATTACCGAGCCATTACTCGTTCGCGGATCATCCGGTAGCATCCAGTCATCCCCTCGGAATATCCCACCGCGACCGTTCGTTCGCTCGCGTTCGTATCGCGCCGCTCTCCGCTCTCGCGATTAACGACCAGAGGAACCGGATATTAATAATTCGTTTCATCGAGCGATCGATGCGATCGACGCGATCGAAACTGGAAATTAATAGAGACGAGAGCGGCTGACGAGCGGGTGGAGAGGCGGGTCGCGGAATTCCACGCCATGAAAACAACCCCCCGAAGGGACAGGCCGGATCAGAACGAATCATTAGAATCGTAGCGACACAATGGGACGACGGCCACGTGGATCCCCCAGGAAGTTTAGCGTAAAAGATCCCTTCGACTCCCCCTCCTCTTCCTCTTCTCCTATTTTTTGTTTCCCTCCTTCCTACGAAACGGTAACGCGCGCGATGCGTAATTTACGATTCGCCGTTCCGTCTCGATGATTCGCGCATCCGGCCGGCTCTCGATCCCTTTTTCGAGCGTACCGCGCGACAATAAGGAGAAGGCAAGCCACAGGTTTGGAAAATATATTAGCCGTGGGCATCGAGGAGGTTTCGCAAGCGGAACGTCGACGAGAGACGGTGGTTGGTTCGGTGGTGTCGTCTCGAACGAACAAAAACCCGACGCGAGGAGAAGAGAGGCGGCCCTCTCGACAATGGTCGTCGGAAAGCGATCCTCGCCGCTGTTGCATTGTAACCCGGGAGAGCCCTCGGAGAAGCTCGAGGTGGGACAAATTTCATCCCTAAACGCGCAAATAAAGGATAAAGGCCGGGAAATTAGCCGAGTGAAAGCGGCATAAATCAAAATATTAGAAAACAGCGACGAGGATGAAGGATTTATGGGCGTAGGCGTCCAGTATATGCCCGCGATCGGCGTTAAACCGAGGGCGTTCCACCCTCGCTCGGTTCTCGTTCCTTTTTCCCGATCCGGCGCGGATCACCGCGACTTTTGTTTAAAACATGATCTATCGGTTAAATAGCCAAACCGGACAATTTATGGGATCGTCTCGAGAACCCATCCGCTCTCCCTCCCATCGAAACGTGACGCGTCCCTTTCATCCGATCGTTTCGACACACTTTCCAACGCTTCGTTCCTACCCCATTGTGTCGGACCGCGGGAAATCTTAGCCGCCGCGCCACCCATCGCACCTCGATCCCGATTCAAGGGTTCGACGGAAAGAGGAAAAAAGAAAAATAGGGAAAAAGGAATCGCGCGACACCGCACTTTCGGTGTACGAGATGAAGTAAAACAAGCGAGAAACAAAGGAAAGAGAAACAAGGGAAAAACTATACCGATCGTATCCGAGTTTTCCCCGAACGGGGATGCACTTTAGATGGACGCGTCGATAGATCCTTCTCAGCCGCGATCGTCCCGATCGATTGCGATTCGTTGCCAAACGGAAAGTCAAAGTTTCCAAGAGTAGGTAGCGGAGAGGGACCACCGTCCATCTTTCCCTTCGTAATTCGTAGCGCGTCTTCTTCGTACGAGTAACGTGAAAAGAAAGAAAGAAAGAAAGAAAGAAAGAAAGAAAGAAGGAAAGAAAAGGGAGAAGGAATCGTCCTTGGCGAAGGCGCGCGCGCGCGTAAAGTCCTCCGGTTATGTAAAGGTGGCAACGGCGATACCGCGCAGCCGATAAGCGCGGCACGCATTTCGATAGGTAAGTACTACGTAATACGCGAGGCAAATGGCTGAATAATGGATGTATTTCGGCGTTATCTATGTATGTACCGACGGCAGTCATCGGGTTTGGATATATAACGCGATAAGGCCCAGATAACCAAGACCGGGAAAACGGACGACCACCGCGCCAGACGATTCGGTTCCCTCTAAATGCATTTATGTATCTCTCGCGATCGAGACGCTGCTCGTCACACTCCGTCCCCCGATCGAGATACCGGGTAAGTCTGACATTTTTCTAACCGTTCCATCCAGATGCGAAACTCGTACTCGTAGAGCTCGGTGGACGTTCGTCGCGACAGAAGCAACGACAGCAGCAGCAGCAGCAGCAGGTTGTTTTCCGGTACCAGGAACCGGCGCGGAACGACCAGCAGTCGGGATGTTTTTTCCCTCACCTACGGTCGTGCTCCATCCGGAGGGATTATCTCGGGATCGTTGCTCTCATCGCCGAAAGAACAAAACGCGAGGCTGCCTATCCGGCCACGATCGCGAACCCGCTACATGATCTACGCGCTGCTCTCGTTATCTCGCGACGATCGAGGATACTTACTCGGCCCGTTGGCACCGAAAAACGAACGGACGCCCTTCCGAGACCGCAGACCCACCTCCGTTCTTCCACGCCACCGAGTAAATCTCCGGTTTACCACCGGACCCGTTGTTCTACAACCTGTACGATCTCGTTAATCGATCGAGGATCCTCTCTTCCGACTCGTCGCGAAAACGACGCGCGATCGAACGTGAAACCGAGCGAGGTTTCTGCCGAATGGGACTCGACCCCTATCTCTTAGGACTTCACCTAAGAGAGAGGGAGAGAGAGAGAGAGAGAGAGTGAAAGAGAAGAGAAACAGACCCGAGAAACTCAGGTAGATGCTAATGGGTGCCCATTGTTTTTTCTCCCGTCTGTTTTCCTACTCGGTCGCATTGTTCTTTGCGACGGGAGGACCAGCTTCTTCTCGGTTCGTTCATCAGTTAACATTGTCCGCGCGTTAGATCGGCCTTGTTCCAAATTCGAGCCGCGCGCGACCTTCCTACTCTCCTCGGATGGAATGGAACCACCGTGGCTGCGGCTGGAATTTCGAGACCGGGCCGAGGGGTGTCTTTAGCGGAGCAACGCGGAACCCGTAACCCTGGCGAACCGACAGGGGAGGAGGTGCCGATATCTCCGTTGTAATTTATCACCGGGACCAGTCTGGATGCGAGGTACGCCAAATAGAGAGAGAGAGAGAGAGAGAGAGGAGAGGGCCCAGACCTCATTACCACGCCCCCAGACTTCCTAGTCATTATCCGGTGGTCCCGATATACTCCCAATAGCGAAATCGAATTTCATCGACGGATGGATCCACCGTCGAATGGACGTTCCATCGCGATAATTCATTCGCGTCTTTCCCCCTTTTGCACAGTTTCGACAGTTTCGTCGTGAAAAACGAAACAAGATCGAACGGGAGGACAGAGGGGCCCTCGGGTGGTGCTCTCACCTAACCCCGGAGGGTTCCCGCTCGGGGGCTGGATGTAAATAATTAAACAGGCCCGGCGAAAACAAATATATCGTTTCGCGCAGTGTGATAGATGATGTTGCTTATTCAGCGGGTTGCCGGACGAGGAGAAAGGTGTGCCGGACGAGGCGAGGAGGCCCGGAGGAGAGGAACGTTTGGACGTTGGTAGGCTTTTAGAACGTTAGACGGACCAACGAGTGGGTTCAAGGGCGTGCTTGGACGTTTCGAGGGAAGGATGGCGAGGCAATTAGGAGACTCAGCGGGGTGCCAAAATCTTTGCCCTCTCTCTCGCCCTCCTCCCGTTATTTACCCTCCTCCTGCTTGCTTTCTATTCCCCCTTTTTTTCTTTTTTTTTTTTTTTTTTCTTTTCTTTACTTCCCTCCCACCATTCGAACCGAGCCCCCTCGTTGCCTCTTTCGGTTGGATCAGGAAGAACAAGCATTCCTGACCCACCCCCTGATCGTCTAACGAACCCGAAACCTATTTTCAGATCCACACCCTCTGGTTATTATTAATACGAACGCCAGTGTCAGTTTTCCAATTCCTTTCACCTTTTTCACTCTTTATCTTTACTTCTACCTCGACGGATCTGATACGCGTACGCGTTCGACGAGGACTACCAGTTCTCAAACATCGCAGCTTACTCTTTCCATTTTACCACGGAACATCGTCGTATTTCAGCTATTACGAAATTATTACCTATTTTTGCAATCCAGCCGCGGAACCCGATTTAATTTATCGATTCGAACGATAAGCGAGACTCGCGCCCTTAACGACACGCTCGAGAAACACCGTCGAAAGTCGATAAGGTAGCGTTCCAGAAGACTCTACCGTTGGCAAGATAGACGTCGTCCGTACCCCTCGTGTTACTCGCTGTCGGAAAAGCAGCTACCAATTTTATCGACAGTCGGTACAGCTCTGCACATGCGTCGATAATTATCGATGCAATACACGTAAGGAATAATTTATACGCGGATGTATAATAAATGAATGCATTAAATCGTAACGACTACTCGATTTAAACCTTTCCATCGTTTCGAATAGAAACGAAACTTTACCCGTTTTCGTATGAAATCGTATAAACTGTGATATTTGGAATGAAAATGGCTTAGAAGTTTAGCGAATCGATAGGACGATTAATAAGGGATCCTGGCATCGATTGGTACGTATAACAAAAGTTACATCGATACAAGAGAACCATGGCATTCGCTCTCGTTACCCTGACAACGCTGCTACCCCTGAATTGTTTTACGGAGCCATCCCGAGATTTGATCAATCCACGGCAAAGGTATCGGTGCGGAGAACCCTTCGCGAAGAAACCCAGTAATCGTCGTGGTAAAAAGAGAGGATTCTCGAAGAAGACATGGCCTCCAGAGGAGACACGTGCAGAACCTGCAGCCGTGGACTTCAATCTTACGATATCCCGTCGAGGGAAGCGATCAAGAGGGAGATGTACACCTTCGTCAAGAGCCCAAGGGCGATATTGCACATTCAGAAGAAGTACAGAAACCCACCCACGTAAGTTGCTCAGAAAGTTTACAGGAATCGTCGAAGCATCATGGACAAGCGTCAAAAGAACGGAAAGAAAAGAAAAAAAAAAAAGAAAAGGTAGAAAGTCCTTCGTTACTCTATTATTATTATTATTACATTAGCGCGTCGACCGCGAATTCCGAAATTTCTGCGACCCCTTCGAGAGGTTTCCTCGAGAAGTCTGAAAGTAACGCAAGTAGATGGACATCGTGGACTGGACGCGAATCGATCGTAAGAAACAGCGGTCAGCCCGTCGAGGGGAAGGCGGAAACGTAACGCGAACGTTTCACCTTGAAGAAGGTTCACCGGAGGGGGTCCTGACCACTGGACTACCACCGGTGGTGACGGCAATGCTGGTGGTAGTGGTGGTCCGCTCTGCGAACCGACTACCCCGCGAACATACGTGGTGTCATAGTTACCACCGATTTCGAGCCCCTTTCGCATCAGTTAGGCATGCGCAAAGTTCGCGATGGTCAACGTTATTGAGTGGCCGGTGGGTAAAAATATACGCGTGGCATGTCTGCGGTGTATGTCGGTCGATTCTAAGGACATTGTCCAGTCTGTGAACTCGCCTCCAACTCGTTGCCAGCCAGCCGGTTAGCGGATAGCGTGACCACCCGCGCGAGCTGCCCTTCTTCTTCTCCTCTCGCGACCCGTTTCCACCTCGAGGTAACTCGACCACGAACCGAGCTTCCGGCGCGAAAATGCGCGGCAGAGTCGACTACGAGACTGGCTGAGAGAAGAACGGAGAGGGTGCGACATGCCAGCTGGGATTTCCGCGTTGTTCGCGTCAACCGCCAACGGCGGGGATCCGTTCGGTGTCCAGCGGAGGAACGATCCACGGGCGTTCGCGATCCTGCGAAACGACGGATTCGAGGCGAATCTACCGCTTCTACATCTGAACGGGAAGAACGGGACGGGGAACGATCGCCCTGAGAGCAACGCTGGGAACGATCTCCTCGAACGGAGATCCCGCGTCAGCAAGTCGAACGAGCATCTGGTCCAAGCCGGGCTGCAGTCGAACCAAACGAATCCAGTGAATTGGAGGGAGCCGCGCAGTAAAAGTCAGGACAGCTCGCGTTCGCCGGAGAAAATACCAACGATCAAGCCGAGCGTCCGTTTGTCCACCGAAGACTTCAACCAGGTGCTGAACGCGAGGCTGAAGAAGCTTCAGGAACAGGAGAGGGAGGAGCAGCGGAGGAGCGCGAGGAAGGGTAAATCGTGTCGAAAGAAACCGTTCGTCACCACGGTGAAGACGGGAGAGTTTCTGATGCCGCCGCCGGAGGTGGCAGCCCTCCTCGGCATCCCTGCGAGCACGAACGACGCCGACGAGACGGCCACGGATGGTTCTACACTCCGTTCCAAGTTCAAATCGCTCGCCTCGATGGCCAAGAAGCCGGAAGTGCGTCACAGCAGCCACAACGCCAGGTGCCCGGCTGCCGTCAAGGCCACCGTCGACTTCACCCTCGGAATGATGAACGCTACCGCTATGGCTGCCGCGACCTTGGACGAGAAACCGAGGATCGCCAAGAGGTACGAGTCAACCGGGACGAAGCGAGTGTTCGAACGATTCGTTGGCGCTTGTCCAAATTATTCTGATACCGTCGTTAATATCGAGTATCGTTTCCTTCGTGTTCCAGCGATCAACCGATTCCCTTCGGGAATATCATGTTTGATCGCCGCGTTGTTCGGGGAAGCACGTTCGCCGCTCCTCCTCTTCTCGTAAGTAACAAACGACGACGAGAATATTGTCGTTCGCGCGGAAAGGAATTACTTAATCGCGCGTTCGCTTCAGATCGATGGAGAACAATCGATAGCGGCACGGCAAGCGGAAGCAAGAAGGAGGAACTTGGCGAGGAAACGTGCCCAGGCGCAACTGAGCAAATCTCTGGTCGCCAGAGCCGGTTCACCGCCGCCGGTACCGGGTCGTAAACACGAACCGGTGCAAACGGAAGTCTACCTCGAGGAGGTACGCTATACGTCTCTACTTTTCGGTAGATACGCTCTCGAACGATCTCGATTAGTAACGTTCTCGTTATCTACCACCATCCGCGACAGCTGCTCGACAAACCGGAGGAAGCTGAGGCCGCGACACAGACAGACTATTTCTTGGACAGACCAGCGACGCCGAGGCACTGTCCGGTGAAAGTTGGCGAGGACGCCTGCACGCAAATCGAGCCCGGCGACGTAAGCGATCGAACCGTATCGAGCGTCGATTCGGCCGGTGTAAACACGGGAAACACTCGTTGCTTTCAGCTGTTCGACTTTGACTTCGAGGTGCAACCGATACTCGAGGTGCTCGTCGGGAAAACGATGGAGCAGGCGTTGATCGAGGTCCTCGAAGAGGAGGAGATCGCGGCGCTGCGAGAGCAGCAACGAAAGTTCGTGGAGTTGCGCGCCGCGGAGAGAGCGGAAGCGCGACGATTGGAGGAGCAAGAACGGAGGCTGAGGGAGGAAAAGGTTTCGATCTAGCTACTACTAGTTACGAACGTGCGTTACAATCGTTCCGTTGCATCGTACATTAACGGGGAGGGGGCGGAATTGTTCTCGCGCAGGATCAACGATTGAAACAACACGAGGAGGCGATGATCGCTCGACAGGAAACGGAGGAACGAGTGGCGGCGGCCACTCTTCTAACGGGGTACATCGCGGAACTTCTTCCAGCGGTGCTAGAGGGGCTTAAGACGTCCGGCTTCCTGTTGGACGAGATCAAGGCTGGTTCGTGAACACGCAAGAACACTGCTACTTTTTGTGAATTAGTTAGTCAGAAAGGTTTATCAATTTTTCTTCATTTATACCCCCTTCTATACGATCCGATTACGAGGGAAACGTGCGACATCGTACGTTTCACCGTCTGGTTTCACAAGGTCTTTCCAATTGATCGAGGTTAATCGACGCGAAACAATCGGGAACGTTTCTTTTCGCAGACGTCGAGGGCGGCTTCGTGCCCTGGTTGATGAGGGAGGTTAAAAAAGAAATGGGCAACGTGATCGAGAGCAGGGAGCTACTGATGGGTAAATATAAACTAAAATAGTAGGTGACGAGCGTTTTCAGCCGCGTACGACTCGACTCGGAATTTATAGAGGTGTCGATAACACCGGAGCGAAATAGCCTCCGACCGTCCATTCGTAATAAGAAGCTTTATGCCGTCCATTATGGTTCTTTAGAAAGCAGAGAAAGGCTAACTCGAAACGAATTACCGTAATCTCCAGGTACAATTATCGACGACCGTGGTCTGGTGCAACGCCAGCAACGTCGCGATGCCCTGCGAGGCCTTTCCCTCCTGCCGGACGAATTATAAATAATAACCCCTACGATCGACCTACGCTCGCCTCGTCTAGTCTCTGATCTATCCTCCTTTCAGAGATCGTCAAAGAGATTCTGGAGAATCGCGCTGAAACGTACAGAAAACTCGGCGAGGAGTACGACGCCTCCAGAAGAGGAAGCGGAAGACCGCCGATGGACCATCTGGAGGACGGTGGCAGCGATCCGAATTTCGTCAACTATCGACCGCCCGTCATCGAGAATTCGGACGCGATGTAGCGAGTCCCGGATTCCTAAAAAAAAAAAAGGAAAAAAAATGTAAGTTAAGTAAAAAATTAATCGAGAAAACGAGCTTCGACCCACCTTTCGACGCCGAACGGAGAAACGAGCGTATCATAGTTAGCTTTTGGATTTAGAAACACCTTCACCAGCACCCGATCGTTCCCCAGACCAGTGGCTTCTACGTTAAGCAGTGTACACAGCTGCGAAACAAATCCATCTCCTCCGGTTGCGCCCTGTGACAGGTCATCGCCGCGTGTTCGATCCCCATGGCAAACACTGATCACCATTCCACGACCGCGTCCCATAAAAGACCTATACCAAATTCGTTCTTAATTTCTCTACCTTTCGACGCAAACATCTCGATCGAAGCTGAAAAATGCACCACGATTCTCGTTAACTCTGTTTCCCTTCAACTCTTTCGCAGGTATCAACTCTCCTGCGGTGGTATCGGGAGGACGAAGAAAGAAGGAAAGAATTTTCCAATCGACAACTGTACGGATCGCGAAAGATCCACGATAGCACGATAACAGACACGGAAATAAACGAAACCTTTAATATTCATATCCGACTTATTTTTCTTTCCTTATCTGATACAGCATAGAAATCGTCGGTTTTGTTGGTACACCGCGAAAGTAAAAAACCTGTCCGGCTCGATCAGGATTAGATCGATCACAATGGGATGAGGTTTCACGGTGAATCGAGATCGGCACAGTTTTAAAAAGCCGACCACCCACCCTGTTAAATCGTGCACCCTTTCGAGCCGTAAACGACAAGGTGAGGGGGGAGACCATATTGTATTGGATTAAATTAAGCTGCCGGGGTTCGTCTCGATGTGCACGGAACTTGTGTGCCAAGTGAATCGTGTTTTTTCGAGAGATTCAAGGGAGGGGTTGATCGCTCGCAGAGGGTTCCACGTTCCGTTTCGTCGTGCGATCCGTGTCACCTGCATCCCCGTGCGATTCTCTTCTCCATCAAACGAACCGTCCTACCGTTTTTCGCGATCGAACGAAACGAAATGAGACGAGACGAGACGGGACGAGACGAGGACGAAACCGGGCTCTTTCTCGTGTTTGAACGAATTGACTCTTAAAATCGAGTAAACAGTAGGCAATGATTAAAGAGGAACCCGACCGCCAGGGTTGCGGTATACTCTCTGCCACGGGGTAGCAACATTCGAGCGGCACGTGTCGCGTTACAAACCACTCGACGTCGAGAGACAGGAGCAATATGTCGACGGCACGTGACCGAACGAGCTAAATTTTCACCACGATAACGCGCGCATAATTAAACAGCTATCGGGGGATGCGACGCGATTTCAACCGAAATCTATAGAAAGTAACACGCGACACGAGTCGGTTCCTCGCGAATATTAATAATACATGAGCGCCAGTGTCTCGTCGGGAGAGCTATTTTAGGGGGCGTACTTTTGACACTTGCAGAACCGAGACGAATCACCTTTATGGTCACCTCCCCGCAAAGTCGACCATAACTCAGCCTTCACCCTGCAACATCCACCGTGGTTACGCGGTTACATAGAATCTCGTAAAAGGGCGCTGAACAATAAGATTTGTTACGTCTCTCCGTGTCTGCGCTTTCGATGTTGTTACCCTACTCTCTCTCTCTCTCTCTCTCTCTCTCTCTCTCTCTCTCTCTTTCTCTCTCCATCTATCTATCTATCTATCTCTCTCTCTTTCATTTTTTTACCTAAAGTTAAAGTTAACTCAAGTTTCGCAAACGAAACGAAACGAAACGAGCCGGTGCGTTTCATCGTCGAGGAGGAAAAAAAGATTCGAAGCGAAAAACAGGGTGTTTTCGTAGCAGGCTTACTTTGAGCATCGCACGAGGGACGAGCGATAATACGTAGATGATAATCGCGATATTAATAACGCATTGGGAAGCGCGCACATGCGTGCAAGGGCCCATTGGTCACGGCGGAACACTTGCTCGTTGGCTGACTCGCGGTTCTCTCTCAATGCACCCTGATTTTAGAAAGAGACAACGGCGGAGGGTGGGACCCCAAATGGGACCCCGTCGAATACAGGCGAAACTAGAAGCAGAAAGAGACTTTCTCCGAGAGACGCGCGCACACCCGCGTACGTACGATAACTGTTCTCTTCGTCGTACGGAAACAAGGTGGTTCGAGCAGATTTTCTATTTATTTTTTTCTCGTTTCTTTGACGTAGGGTCGCGAATTAGGCAGAGGCGTGGGTAGTTTTGCGCGAGCTTCGCTCGAGTTTCGAGAGACCAGAAGAGGGGTTGGTACGGGGGCGCGATGGATGGTGCAGCTTGTGAACACTCGTGTCATTCCCTGGTCCCCGGCACCATTCACCCTTGATGAATCACTTCACCCGTGCAGAAGAGAGTAGGAACCGAGTAGGAACCGAGTAGGAACCGTACCCTTCTCCTGGTTCTCCTTTCTTCAGACCACTTCGATACCTATACCTCGCGATGTTAATGCATCCCGGTTTAAAATGTTACACGCATTACCCACGGTAATACGATAATGCCGACGGTTTATCGCGAGCTTTCGACGATTTCTCGATCTTTACCCGGAACGAAAATCGCCGTAACGACGCTAAAAGTCGTTAAAGCAGTATTAGATAAACGATCGGAGAGCCGCACGGTACTAGCAATTAGCGCAACGGATACCTGCAACTACGTAACTGCGAGCTCGGTGCGCCAAAGATTATAAACGGGTCATTAGGCTCGCGGAAGATCCTTCGGAAGCAACGTTGCGTGGAAAGGGCGAGGAAAGAGCCCGCGATTTAGAGTGGCGAGTAAAAAGGAATCCTCCAATTCTCACCCGAAATTCTAACCGTGCCTCGAGTCACGTACACCCGTGTACGCGTGAATTTATTATACCATCCCGTGGCCGAGTTCCCCGCGCCCAGAGAGAGAGTAGATCGGGCTGGACGATTAGGCAAATCGTTTCGCTATCGTTCGATCGCGAGCTACGCGAGCACTACGCTCACGAGAAGAATCAGCCACTTAATTTCCTAATCAACCGTTGATTCAGATGCACCTTTCGGCAGCGTCCCCCCCGCGTCCCGCGAGCCTTTCGAACGGGAGCCACACGTTCGTAGCTCGCAGCTGAGCCAAACAATGTCCTTTCACATGAGGCTTTTATAGCCCCATCGAACACCCAGCGACCGTGCGCTCCTCGGCTCCTGGTGACGGCTGCGCAACCTGCGCGTGCCACGCGCTCCTCGTCCTCGTCCTCGTCCTCCTCGAATCGTACCCGATCGGCGCGCCGAGAACGCGTGGAAGAAGGACACGAGGAGGAATCCGACCAGTGCGAATAGCTAAGTTCGGTATATATTACAGATGGACGGCTAGGTAGGAAGGTGGATAGGTAATTAGGTAGAAGTGGACGCGGTTACGAGATACTTTTACCACTCGATAACTTCTCCACGCGCCACTGCACCTGAAAAACATGCAACCCATGAATAAGGTATTGAATGGTTCCAGACAATCCGGCGCCAAACGCGGCCAACCTTCAACGAGCAAGACGACCGCTAACCTCGAACCTTTACAATTCCTCGGCCAAAAACGAATGCTACGGGGAAGGACGCGCTCCGTCACGCATCCACGACTGCGTACCTGCAGCGACAAGTTCAATTAGTAGCACTTTCGGTAATACGGGATACTTTATTGTACCCGAGTTGCTCCGAGATCGAGCAATCGGCCAAAGCAATAAAAACAACTCATGCGCGCCGACGGCCCGTTACGCGCAAATGATTTTTAACTTAAGCCGTTACCGAAACCGAGCTTCGGCTACCCGATCGGCTTCACCCATCAAAAATGTCACGGGCCGATAACCATTAGCTTCCTCCGTGAACAGTGTCAACCGACCCGAGCGGTTCACCGACAATTTCCCCGTTTTACGTTTCTCCTACCGTTTATTTAGCTTCTTAACGCGTTTTCCGTTATTGCGCGCATATCGATTATCGCGGTTATCGCGAACCCCGCGTAATCCGCGATGGGACTATTAGCCCATCGCTATATCGTCATCTGTACAACAAGGGGAGAGATTCGAAGAAAAGACGTTGCGCACCTTGCGCGCAAATTTTGGAATCATCGAAACCCCGAAAAACGCCTCCCAGTTAACCGCATTAAACCACACCTCCACCCCTGGTAAGCTGGTGATTGGTGGTACCGCATCAGGATTCGAGAATCGCAACCACCGAGGGCGGGAAGGAAGGGAGACGATAGGCACCGACGACTTTACCCTCGGCCCCCGACTCTTTAAACACAATTATACACGTACACTCGCTACGCGAGAAGATTCGGGTGTAACTGTGGAGGGGGGGCAAGTAACTAACCCCCTAGTAGTCAATTTGGGGAACGAGCCCTCCAAATATATTTAAGCCACGTGCGGAATACAGGTCGCACTCAGTTGACACCTCGACCTCGGCTGTTACCGCAGTCATCAACAGAAATCTTAATCGTGGTCATTCGCGAATCGAGACGTTTGTGTTACCCGTGAATCTCGCTATTTTTCCTCTTTTTTAATATAAATAAAAGTGTCGAACGGAAAGTGGCTGGATAGATCGACGATATACGGATTGGCATGGTCGTCAAGATTCGCTAACGATTCGAGTGGAATTTGGTCGTTTGATCGGATAAAGAGGAACCGAAGAAGAAGACGTCCAAATGGAGTCGACCAGCACGATCGTCTACCCTATGATCACCGAGAACGCACTGATGATAGGCATCGAAGCGTTCGAGAGGACGTCGTTGACGCAAGGGTGCTTCGACAGGCCGATAGTTCGAGCCGCGAGGCTCCTCAACAGAGACTCCTCGACAGAGGTGATCGACGTGAACAAACTGTCCCCGAAGAGTACATCGGTGATTCGATATGTACGTACGAACGAAATGGATTTAGTACCAATTTGAATAAAAACTAAATTCGATCGATCGATTACAGGTGGAGGTCGCCGACACGGATGGTCGGCTGTACTGCGTGGACGGTCTCGTGAGCACGTCTTGCTGGTTAAAAGTCGTCACGCTCGCAAAGGATTGCCAGAGCTGCAACGTTCTCCTGATGACTACCGACAAGGGGGTGATACTGAAGACGATAAGAAGCGTAGCGCCAGGCGAGCCGCTGTTGATGTGGTTCACCGAGAATATCCTAGCCATGCTGAACATGCCATTTTTAACGCCGTCCAATATCCAAGGTAACCAATCGATGCGACTAAAATGGAGAGAGATTTTTTTCCAGTTAGAATCGACGAGATATTTATTGCCTTTCTTCGATCGATCGCAGGTCAGAATCGCTACATTTGCCACATCTGTAACAACCTGTTCGAGTATCCGAATCCCTTGAAGATTCACTTGGCCCTGAAGTGCGATCGACTGGACACCAATCACCTCTGGACGGTGCTAGCGAAAGAGTTCAGTTTGTACCCGAGGACGAGCTTGTCCCTAAGCCTGTTCCCCCAGTCAACGTTCAAATTTCAACTGACCAGATCCCAGCAGAGCTCGCCCACCGGAATATCGCCGATCATAGTGGAGACCATGGACACCAACGCTCCTCTGACCAGCGACAATTCGCCCCGTTCCTCCGATCAAGCCTCCTCCCCTGCCTCGTTCAATCAACTCTCCCCGAATTCCTCGACCCAAGTGTCCCCCGTGAGGAAGGACTTAGCGTACAGACAATCCGCGTTCAAACCATACGCGAACCAGAGCAACGTGTTCGCGAACGAGCCCGTGTTAACGTCGTACAACGTCCAAACGAGCGCCGCGCCGATCGCCACCGACGTCCACGCCGCTCAGATGGAGACGATAGTGAGCAACCTCGGCAAATCGAAACAGGGACACCTCTGCATCTACTGCGGGAAAGTTTACTCGAGGAAGTACGGACTGAAAATTCATATCAGGTAAGTTGACGGTCCGTGCCGAGTACCAGTTCCGATCTCTCTCTCTCTCTCTCTCTCTCTCTCTCTCTCTCTCTCTCTCTCTCTGTCCAACTCGACTCTCATTCTTCATTCTCTACGATTGCAGAACTCACACAGGCTACAAACCGTTGAAGTGTAAATTCTGCCTGCGACCGTTCGGTGATCCCAGCAATCTGAACAAGCACGTGCGATTGCACGCGGACGGCGAGACGCCGTACAGATGCGAGCTGTGCGGCAAAGTTTTGGTCAGACGGAGGGACCTCGAGAGGCACGTCAGATCGAGACATCAAGAGAACGTGGACCAAACTTCTGACACGTCGTCCGATGGAATCGATGCTTGACTCGAAGATCCTCGACCCTAAAAGAAGCAATTTTTCAGATAACAACTACTTCGTTCGGTCGAACAACCGTATCGAAGGGAACACGATTGTCTTTGACGATCAAAGATAGCTTGTTCGTAATCGCGAACGAGGTTGCCCGCGAGATCGAATATCGCGTCCATCTCGTTTGAGTATACCATCGGTCAGGACCAACTACGTATAATGGAAGTCAGCCGGACAAGCTGAACGACTCCTTTTAATACTCGCGAACAGTTTAGTGATCGAAATCTGAATTATTTTTCTAAAACAAGCGGCGAGACTGTAAATACGTGCTCCATTGAAGCAAGGAAGCTTGCGTCGTACGCGGTGCTCGACGAAATGTGTACATAGGGGGAAAGAAAAAAAAAAAGAGGGCCAGGCGTGGAACGATAGTACGCACCGGCAATATTCTTTTTACGAAAAATCGACGAGTTACTACGAAAGAACGAATTGTATGATAAGTATAATTACAGCTGAGCTGTAATTGCGTTGATCATCGGTCAATGAACTTTGATTAAAAAGTGCGCTTTAACATTTTTTAAATAAGATTATCGTTATCCTAGTGTGTAATTGAGATATATTAAAATAAAACTGTTGTTTCACAATTCACCTGTGCCGTGTTTCCACCCTTCCGTCTTGACCTGCAAAGATGTAACAGCAACGTTGCCCCGATACTCGTGACTTCTTTTGCTGAAGCGTCGAGAGTCCTGAAGATCGGTTTCGAGTGAAACAGTTGCTTAGAAGACTCAGTTCCGCGGACTTTTGTTCAAACGAAACGATGCGGGACACAGAAGAGGACGCTGCTGGAGCATCTTCCCGATGGTAACGCCATCACGAGGACGATCACGGAAACCTCGTTGTCTGTATTACAGGATTGGCGTTCCACCCAGCTGTAGTGACCGATACCTACAAAAATTGCTATAACATAACTATTGTGCAAAAGGTATTTAAATAAACCTAGGGTAAGTTTGTTAAACTTACGGTTTAAAAGAGCTGAACTGTGTTTAGCTGTCTCTCCATATAATTTATCGATACAACGCGTACATATCTAGAAGAACGGAGTCGCATGTATAGTTCGGACTGTGATGTAACCAGCTCTTGTTCCTTCTTCTTAAATTGATCAAATTTTACAGAAAATTTCTTTTAATCGCAGCATATCGAAATGGCCACCCTCGCGCGCAGTTTACGTCCTTATTTGAGGTACGTTCGTAATCAAAGAAGAACCTTTGCCGATGCACCACCCGTTAGCGATCAGATGAAGTTTACATTCGCTGGAGCTAATCAGGTATATAAATCAATGCCTGTGTGTACGTACTATCGAGATGTATAAATATAAGTGTGTAATCAAATTGTTACAGGTATTCTACGATGAAACTGTAATCAAACAAGTGGACGTACCATCCTTTTCCGGTTCTTTTGGTATTTTACCAAAACACGTGCCCACCTTGGCTGTATTAAAACCTGGTGTAGTCACAGTGTACGAAGAAGATGGAGGAGTGAAAAAAATTTTTGTTTCCTCAGGAACGGTTACTATAAACGAGAACAACACTGTACAGGTATACGTCGGATATATTGCGTCGCCTAAATAAGAAGTAACTAATATCTATGTTATTATCTTGGACATATTGAACTCAGGTTTTGGCAGAGGAAGCGCATCCTTTAGAGAATCTTGACGGTTCCGCAGCTAGAGACCTTCTTAGTAAAGCTCAGCAACAACTTTCAGCTGCATCATCAGAGAAAGACAGAGCAGAAGCAACCATTGCGGTCGAAGTTGCAGAAGCCCTGGTACAAGCTTTACAATAGACATCGCGTACACGTTACAAATATCATCCCCCGTATCGTTAAATTTTTTTAGGACATGTATCTACCATATTTCTGTCGTGCTCCTATGTGAAGATACAATAGTCTCGTCACGTAAAAAAAGAGAATATAATGTGTAACTTCGCTCTAATAATTTATTAAATGTTACTGAATACTTTTACCTATTTGCAAAACAATTTTTCCTCTTTGTAAAAAGTAAAAAAGAAACGGCGCGATTTAAAAATTCTCATTAAAATATTATGATTAAACGTTGGGTTCACAAATAAATATTCGCTGCCGCACTTTCAAATGATTAAACTTCGTAATATTTACATATCCGTTTTAAGTATTGTACATAGGAGAGGCAACTGTTGAGCAATAAATATTTTATTTCCTTTTTTTTAGTCATTAATATGTTTAGTACATCGCACACGTGCACACGCGCAGATAATCGGTAATTGTCCCATTATTTTTTTTTTTTTTCTAAATACCTCGTGTACGTTGGTATCGCGTACCTTATTTTATCGATTCAAAATATGACACGAATTCAAAGGTCTTACACCTCTACTATGTCACGTGGAAGAATACCATCTACACTGTATTTGTACATTTACATAAAATCTATTAGATCCATCTACTCGATATACAAATATCAGATTTGGCATAACAGTTGGAAGATAAGTTTTATATATGCGCGCATTGTTAATATTACTTCTTTTCCGCGATGCAATTGGTTTTAGGTTGTCTCTACACTATCCAACAGCAGTGTGTATTTAAACATTTTTAAGTAAAAAATCTACAGCTAGATATTTATATTGGCACGCTATTAAAATGTATAGTAAAATTTACATATCGAATCTACGTAATAAAGTCTCTTGAAATATAGTACAGGTATGTACACACAGTGCCACATACTTCTCAGTTTCTCCTAGGTAAAATTGCTCTAAAATTAATATTTATAGGAAAGAAGTGCGTTTAAAGCTAAGCAAAACTAATCTATACATCACAATAAATAACAAATTATTGGCTCGAATATTAATGCAAAAATATGTTTCTTTGAACATGACTAGTTAACATACATATACACCACGTGTGTAGAGTAAAACATCTGCCTCATTGATTTTTCGTTAACTGACACTTCATTAACGATGGTAGCAATGTTTCCCTACAGCATGTTATGTTACTTGTACTTTTACAGCAATTATTAAATACCTTCTGCAATTGCTGTAACGTTTTGAAACAGATCACAACGCAACAAGACCCACAATCGCCGGGCTCACTGTCGCAAGAACATTCTCTTTGTAAACAAGATAGAAAGTCGTCTACCATTTTCGATGGCGTGTCTTTCTTATTAACCTTTGGAATTGGACTATTTGAGCAATTTTGACAATTCTGCAGGTGATCACATTTACAATCGATACACCTGCATATGTCAGCATCAGCTGTAATCTCTTGCAGGCTGTTTCTACTCTTTTTTATTTTCACATTACTATCGTCGGTTTGTTTGTCATTATCTTTCCCTCGACAGCGTGTAACTTCTGTACACGTACTAATGCTCTCTACGTCTACTAAATTTATATTCTCCACTTGCTGCAACGATTGTAATTGATTTTCTATTTGCAACGGATATGGTTCCGGTTCAACTAGATCGACCAACGAATGAACCGCCGTTGGAAAAGCGTTCAACTCTGACCAGGATTGCCTTCTTAATGCAGATGGAGTTGCCAATGTCATCACGTCCGTCCAAGGGGATGGTATTTCTTCCTCAGACGCAATGGCAAGTTCGATAGCTTCTGATTGTGCAGTTGCGATTACGTTAGAATTCAACGAATTGTCTACTTCATTAAGAGATCCGGTTCGTAAATTATCATTCATAAATGGTAAGTTTTCTATCTCGCTACCAAAGAGCTGAGTCTCGCTAGAGGAACTAATTATATTCGATACATGACTAGTTACAGAATTGGCATTGTACAAACTCACGTTATTGTTTTCAGCTCCAACCACGCCTACGTTTACTCTACTATCGTAAGATTTCCCAGCTGTTGTCTCACTTTCATATTGTTTCATATTGTCGCTCGTGAAATCAGTCCCTTCCGACATACGAGCAATAGTGTTTTGCAAGCCATTTTGTACAATTTTCTGTTCTAAATTTATCGAATTCGACTCATTCATATCATTTCCCTTCCTATCTCGTGTTTCCGTCGAGGAGTTACAACTATATTGTTGATTTTCATCCCGTTGCAAATCCGAATCGTTCACCTCATTGAATATTTTGTTAAATTTATCGTAACTTTCATTGTTATTAAAACTGTCGATTGCTTGCTCGGTAAAATTGTTCAAGATAATATTTTCCGACGTAAGGAGAGTATCACCAGCAGACTTATTTGGATTTTCTGTATCCTTATTGGTGATATCGTATTCAAGTTCTTTGATATTCATTATATCATTTCTAGAGATTATCTGCTCGTGTGTATTCTCTATAGATAAATAAGTTATACTTTCCTTATTTCGTGTAGCACTAGAAGATAATGGTATAATGGCATAACATGGCACATTTCTGCTCCTTGATGTTATTTCGTCAGCCTCAATTTCCGTTTTCAATACCTCGTTATTTCTTTGGTTTCTGTAATCATCTTGGTGGGCTTCAAGTTTCTGTAATAAAGCGACACGATATCGTGTATGTAAGCATCTACAAACATACATAATAATCGTGCAAAATCTTTTACATACCTTTTCATCGTTATCGCTTTTGTGAGTTTTCAGATGGCTCTTTAAACTATGAGGTGTCGTGAAGGATCGTTTACAATTGCCAAAGGTACATACATAAGGCCGTTCTCCGGTATGCGTTCTCTTATGCGTTTTTAAATGATGCGACGCTGTAAACGCTTTACCGCATCCTTTTTCTCGACATCTAAAAGATTTATTTCTATTCTTGTACGTGCCCAACAGAGATATAGGTATCGGTAAAAGTTATCTTTAACCTTTGTAAACTATATACACATACAGATGTACTAACAATGGAAAGGGAATGTATAATACCGTAGCGTGGGTAGGCGTAAAGCCAAAATATAAAGAACAATTAAGAAACATCGAGAAACATACTTGTAAGGTCTTTCTTGAGTATGAGTACGAATATGTTTCTTGAGATCACTTAGAGTAGTGAAGAATTTACCGCATCCAGTCTCTTCGCAGTTAAATGTGTTCCCGCTGTGAAGTCTTTGGTGTGCTCTCAGTCTGTAAAGGGTATTGAATGCTTTTTCACACCCTTTGTGATTGCATTCAAATGGTTTCACTTTTGTGTGTACCCTAATGTGAATCTTAAGGCTGTACGACGTAAGAAAGGCCTTGCCACAACTTGGTTCTGCGCATTTAAATCGATACTCGCCTGAAAGTTTTGAGAATTCCCTCCACATAAAAAGTTTGCTGGGCTACCTATCGCTTGCAGTATCTGAAAGCCATGCAGGTCGAAGCGTTCCCTTTATACCAGCAGTGATGACATTTTTATGAATAAAAATGTATACGTAACAAATTTTTAAAGCATCAGCAGATTTCTTATTCGATAGTAACAGGATGTACGTATTAATAATAACAATTCGTAAGCTTACCTTCTTTCCTTCAACCTTAGAGCAAGCGCAAAGAACAGAAGAAAAATTAATACGATACGTATACTATGCTATGAACACAACATGCAAAGCACACAATGTTACTTTGTCGCACGTATCAAATAAAGTTCTAAAAAAGCTAAAAAGTGTCTTATACATTTTATTGATACAATATGGCATTTTATTAGTGCAAATGCATTCGTTTTTTATCGACAGGAGACTGGCAATGTTCTATGATAGATAAAATTTGTATATGCTTGTAACGTTTGCTTTCCATGGTTTATGAATAACACAAAAATTACTACCTTTATGCGTTTTCATGTGGGTGCGTAAATTTCCGACTGTACTATAAGTTCTGTTGCAACCCTCATATTCACAGGTATAACGCCCAATATGCTTTTGATTTGTATCCGGGAACGCGTTCTCCATTGTACTAGTTGTACGAGGTGATTCGCTTGTTGAAATGTCATCTCGGCCAGAATGAATACGCATATAAATCTCGTGAGGACTGATCGTATGATGTATCGATCTACAATAATATTTTTATGTAGCATATCAATTATAATTGTTTAGTCAAAAATTTGTTACAATGATAATGAAACGACTGCATGAAATACTTAAAATGATTACAAGATTTATATTTTACAAATGTACTCAGATAGTAATAAGAATCGCTATCTGCGAAAAAGAAAGAGAAAGAGAGAGAGAGAGAGAGAGAGAGAGAGAGAGAGAGAGAGAGAGAGAGAGAGAGACAGAGAGAGAGAGAGAGAGGGAGAGGGAGAGAGAAAAAGAAAAGAAAAACTGTAACAACACATTTTGAAATGAAATTCAATAAAATACATTTGCAAAACGCACAAATAAAATATTAAGATCTATCGTCCGTCCAACAAATATGTTCAACTTGAAGTAAAGATCTAAAGTGTAATTTCAAAATGCGTTATATCCTTATAAGGATAGGATAGAAAATACCGTTCGCTATATAAACGAACAGGTTATGAATAATTGTTATTAATACAGCAGTGATCCATTTTTTTGTCCAGACGATTAGTAAAGAAGGCACTTGTACCGTACGAATTAGAATGCTCTAAAGAATATGTACAATCTTACTCTGTGGCATTTTCATTGGATAAATTTTCGTCGATAGCAGTATCATTGTCGGAATACTTTTCATAATCAAACACACCGCCCTGTTCGTACACCTTCCCAAAAGTGGTTAAATCTAAGCTATCGTCCAGGCAATCCTGAAGATCGTGCGTCACGAGAATGTTCTCAAAATTTCCTTCAATTTCATCGACATTTCCGATCTCTCGAAATTTTTCACCTTCCCACGTCGCCATACTTTTCTAAGCTGCACAAACAACTCATGAAATAACGTTAACATAGATGCGGCAATCGAAGCGAGATCGCGCTGATACGAAATACGTGGTCCAATCTTCGATGCACCTGTTACAATATTTCGGAGCCACGTGATCTTCTTACGAGTTACAATAACGCATAACGAACCGCGTAATATTACGTGCAAACGAATATGACGATACTATTGGCAGACTTTTATTAATTATAGAGAAGTCTGATTGAACGCCACATCTATGGTATATCTTATCTATGTTAAACTTATCTGATATACGCAAGTAAATAGTTACATGCGTACAACTTCATCACCGTCATCTAAAAAGTGTTTCCTTATCATATTTATTGACAGTATTATAAAAGAATGATGTGCTCCAGGAATTATACCATTGTGAGAGATAACGAAAGATGTTAGACAGTTTTGAATCAAGCTGTACGTTAAAGTATATAATAAAGCCGGAGCGGTACGAGTTATAAAATTGTATTCTTCAAGTACGCTTCGTGAAGTACGTTTCTGCATCGGTCGATCGATATGTGTTCGAAAAAGACGCCGCGAATTTTGTCGATACAAAGTCACGTAGTGTCTGGTTACGTCGGTAATAAAAGTGCAACGTTTCCCTTACAGGTGAACGACACATGTTCGCGTTTCAAAACTATACACCTGCATACCATAAAAAACTTCCATTACGATGTGTCATATCATAGAACTCATGACATCATTAATTTAACTAATTACTAATTACTCGCTACTCCCAAACTTCAAGAATAGTCTTCATTCTCCTTCATACATTTATTTTATACTTTCAAATATATTATCGTATTCGCAGCATCAACTGCCATGGAAAAATTACTAATGACTGACTAAATAATATTTAAAAACAATGTAAAGCAAATATAATTTCGTACGGAACGATAAATATAAAGCAATTGGTTTTGTTTAGCTATTGGGCTTCGAAGTGGATGTAATTAATTCTGTTCAACTATCCAATCATACTGGATACAAAGTCATCAAAGGTCAAGTATTGAATGATAAAGATTTAGGTAAAGTTCAATTTTTTAACGAATGTAAAGAAGCAAAGGGTAATTTGAAGTGAATATTCATAAATTTTTGTTTCCGATGGTCATTTTCCAGAGGATTTGATAAATGGTTTGGTACAAAACGATTTGGACGATTATACTCATTTACTCACCGGATATGTCGGTTCTGCTTCATTTCTAAGAAAAGTAGCAGAGGTGGTTCATACATTAAAACGTAAAAATCCTGATTTAATATATGGTAAATAATTTTTCGATTCAAATTATAGATTGTAACTATCACAGAAGTATTGTTTTATCATGGATTAATATATACTTGTAAACGCCCTCAAGACCTTCTATCTTATTGTCGGCTTATCACCATTTGCATTGTCACATCAAAACAACCGAGCAATATCTCTGTGTCAACTGTACTTTCCATGTCGAAACTTAATATTGAGACTTAAGGTATTAATCAGCTATTTTTCTGATGCACAAGTATGTGATCCAGTTATGGGAGATAATGGAAAAATGTATGTTCCTGAAGCATTGAAAGACATCTACAAGAAAGAAATAGTACCACTGGCGGATATTGTAATACCAAATCAATTTGAATTAGAGTATGTTTCGTACATTTTTATGCAGACTTACTAAGAAATATCAGGCATATTTTATATTCTATTCGTCATTTTAGATTACTGAGCGACACGAATACAAGTACTATGTCAGAGTTACAAAATGCTATAAGAAAAGTGCATAAAGTTGGCCCTCAAACAATAGCTGTTTCATCGACAGAAATTGGTGACAAACTAACAACAGTAATTAGTACAAAGAAAGGTAATGAGGCAATGAAGTTAACAATTGAAATAAATAATACTATTACAAATGCTATGAATTTGCTTTCTAATTTCAGATAATCAGTTGATAAAAATTGACATTCCAAAAATACCATCCAGTTTCACAGGTTCTGGAGATCTATTTGCTGCCTTATTTTTAGCCCACACGCATTTACAGGACAATATCAAAACTGCCGCTGAAAAGACTGTGAATTCTTTATATAATGTTCTACTCAAAACTTATGAATGTTCCCAAGGTAATTTGTTCAAATTATTTGCCTGTGTAACAGTACAAAAGTAACTAATAATTATTTGCCAAATGTTTACCAGCATGCCAAGATAAGGAATCCCAGCCTGCGAAAAGGATCGAATTACGTTTAATACAAAGCAAAAATTACATCGAGAATCCAGAAATTCGTTTGTTCGCCGAATCCCTTACATGATTCGTTTATGTTGCTAAAAAATTTTTACTGTAAATTTATTAATACTCACGAACCTATTCTATTTTATCTCAGTTTAAGCTATAAAATTTGTTCATATTTCATTTGTTACAAATTATATATACGTTAGAATCGATAAATAATTTAATTAATTTTTGGGATCACTGTATGTCTTCCAGTAAAAAAAATTACTATATTTTTTATAAGTAAAGAAATGTTATTAAATGATAACTACTTTTAACGCTATTGCTGTATACGAAAGAGATAAAAATATTAATAAATGCCGTCGTACATCCTATAAATATATTTACATGTGTCGTCAATCTCAGTAACCTGTAGATTGTTTCAAATATGCAGTTACTCGCAATAATTTTTCAACGTCAATCGAGGCACAATGTTCATAGATTGGAGTTCTTGGAACAGTAATTTGCAAGCGTAAGGCATAGAAATCGTAGAGACGCACGCACTGGAACGACAACTATGACACCAACCGCTATACGCCATCAAACCGCACTTGTTGCACACATCGACATCAAACGCATCGCTAGATATCATGAGTCTCTCTATTAACATCATACTGGCACCGTATCCAATTAAACAGTCTCGCTCCATTTCACCCAATCGTAAACCACCTTCTTTGGCACGACCTTCTGTTGGTTGACGCGTCAATACAGCTCTCGGTCCTCGAGCACGAGCATGCATTTTATCTTGTACCATATGTTTTAATTTTTGATAATACACCTACAACGCGAAATAGATGCTTATAAGGTATAGATCCAAGTGAAATTAAACACACGATAGTTATCGACTTACTGGTCCAGAATAAATATACGCCTGTAATGGTTCACCTGTAATACCAGAATAAAAGAAATCTTTACCCAAATAATTGTAACCATGCTTTATTAACTCCTCGCAGACATCTTCAACTTTCGAACCTCCAAATGCTATATACAAGAATAACCATTAGTTACAAAAAGAAAGAAAAAATAATCAGTAAACAATTTCTTCTAAACATACCTGTGCCGTAATGAAACTCTCCTTTTATAACACCAGCTTTTCCAGCAAGCAATTCTATCAATTTCCCGACTGTCATACGTGAAGGAAAACCATGTGGATTCATAATCATATCAGGGCATATACCATAATCATTAAATGGCATGTCCTCTTGTTCTACGATCAATCCTGCCCACAAGAATAAATAATAACGAAATGTAACCATAAAATGAAATAACAACGTACCGGTGTAAGTACATACCGGTGACGCCTTTCTGTCCGTGTCGGCTACTAAATTTATCACCTATCTCGGGTCTTCTAGTTTGTCTTAACAATAACTTAATCAAAAACGCATCTTCCGCGTTACTAGAAATCATCACCTTTTCAACGTAAGCAGGAACAGGACCTTTAAAAACAACTGGTACATCTTTGTATTCAGTTTGCGTTTGAACATTACCAGAATTCACTGGACCGATATTTGCAGCCGGTGATGATTTATTTACCATTACCTAAAAGATTGAAGATAATGCACAGTTGTTTACATGAAAATACAAAACGCATATACTAAGAATAAACCTAAAATGAACCTTTCTATTTTCCACCATTTCTCCAGGCGCAGCTATTCCGTCACTATCGATTACTTCATGTTTCCAAACGGATTTCTTCGTATTAGAATCAATCAATGGACCCATTATTCGATCATAAGTCTGATTGGCATATCTCTTCAACGTACATTTTGCATTTCGATATATCAAACATCTCCCGAATCCTCTATCAATTGAAGCTTTGTTTAAAATGAGAGCGTCCTCGATATCGTAACCGCTATAAGACATGACAGCAACCGTTGCATTTTGGCCAGCAGGCAATTTATCAAAATTGATTAATTCTATTGTTCGGGATTTCACCATAGGTGTCTGAGGATAAACTAAATTATACATCAACGTATCGATGCGATTTCGCTGATTATAACCAATAGTTCCCATCGCTTGTTTCCCCATAGCACACTGATAAGTGTTTCTTGGACTCTGATTGTGATGCGGATATGGTACTAAACCAGCACAAACTCCGAGTAATGTAAATGGTTCAATTTCTAAATGTGTCGTCTTCTCGTTAATGTGCGATTCATTGAACGCGATAGAACTATCATTTTCCTCGTTTACATCGAGATACTCGATTAAACCTAACAACGATATTCGGATTGAATTATTGCAAGTAGTTGTAATCAATTAGTAGATGTAAGTACGATTTATGTGGGTAAATTCAATTTATCCCATTATTCGGAAGACTAACCATCTTGTAAAAAATCTTGGAAACTTCGTACTCCGTGTTCAAGTTGCCTTATATGATCGTATTGTATAAGAGGTTCACCATTTTGTACAATAATATACGGCCTACACAATCGTCCTCCATCAGAGCTAATTTGTATACATCTACCAACAAACAATTAATTACAACAAACTGCGATATGCAATTTTTTTCATAACATGTAAGTATTATATTACCTATGTTGGTGCTGTGTGTATATAGAAACAAAACCATTTATGAGACCGTTTCTTCGCAATAACCTAAAGACATTTACCAGCCTATGGTAATTCTTCACTATACCCAAAATATTACCATTCAGAAAAACCATATAAACATTTTTGTTATTAATTTCTTCTCCTCCAAGTATGTTAACATTTTCCACTCCTAAGTTAAAAGCCAATCTAACAATCGGTCCTTCCTCTATTTCTGTAGTAATGTGCGTCATAAGAGCTAAGTTTTTTACTAAACCGCAACCCTATAATAAAAATTTATATTCGGGCAACTTTTAATGTTGTAATTAATAATTTTCGTTAACAAAAACATATACTATAAGAATAACGCTAACCTCTCCTTCAGGAGTATCGCTAGGGCACAGCATTCCCCATTGCGACGGTTGCAAAGATCGAGGACCAGACACTTTTCGAGTTTTCTCAAATTGCGAATTAACTCGTGTCATCATGCCAAGTGCTGAAATATAAGAAAGCCTCGACAGAACTTGAGTTACTCCATGCCGTTCCATTTTAAATCGCTTAATCGTCCAATTACCCTGTTTAATAACATTTTTCATACATTATCTAATCTTTAACGACGCTCTATAATATATTATTCTGTTTTACAGATGACACTTACAGACGATATAGCAAATGCTAATCCATTGGTTATCTGGTCTTGCCTCATATGTTTTACAATGTCAAATTGTGCAGCTTTGATTTTTGGTATATTTTTGTCAGCAATTTGTTTTAACTGTAAATATTCAATTAAAAATATAGTACTTTTTAAACGGATTTTAAAATCTATTAGTCATCTATTAGTAATTACCAACCTCCCAATTAAATCTTTTAAATAAATCTTCAAACATTAACGATAGTAAAGAACCAGCCAGTTCTAATCGTTTATTACCATAATAATCTCTATCATCTACAAGTTTTCCATCAGATTGTGCTTTCATAACTTTACGAATCATTAAAGCAATATAAGTTGCTTTCATTTTAAAATTAAAGTCTATTACCTATAAAATGTTAGATGTCAAGTGTTGTTTGTACCATATTTTAATTATATACTTATAATTTCAAAATTACCAACAGGAACATGAGATAAAATGTTAGTTGCTAATATATCCTTCATTTCGTCTGTAATACTAGATTTTATAACTGAGTATCTTTTCTGCTTTCTCTTATTACTAAGAAACCTGAAAAATTACACAAAATTAATAACATTCCAATATTAGTAACATCTTATTCCAACACGCTACCTTAATGCCTGATTTTGAGCAAACACATTCAGGGTATGACATTCTTCCAAGCTAGGTGCAAATTTTTTCATAAATTCTTCTTCCGTACCAATAAGTTGCATAATTTCTTGATCGCTTACAATTCCCATTGCTTTAAATATTACCGTTACAGGTATATCCTAATAACGTACTTGCACTTTATAAAATATTATCAAAATGTTTGTCATTGATTAGTATGTTACTTACATCTTGAAAAATGTTATGCCTCATATAATATCTTCCAGCTCTGCCTACTACATTAGTTTTGGTTTTCCTTTCATGAGTAGAACTGTTACAAGATGCTACAATACATCCCTTGCTATCCTCCTCTAAAATGATTCTATTTCTGAGCATTTGTTCTTGTATCAGAATTACTTTCTCTTGTCCATTTACTATAAAATAACCACCAGGATCATGAGGGCATTCGTTCATCTTTGCCAACTCGAAATGAGATTTACCAGTTAATACACAATTTGAACTTCTTAACATTATAGGCATTCTAAAAAAACCATAGTGAATTCAATTTGTGCTATTAATTCCTATTAATCCCAAAATAATTACAAATGATTTATAGATACCTCCCAATCAATAAATTATTTCTAATTATTGGTTGGTGTCCTCTTATATATTCAATGTCAACCGTGATCGGCGCAGAATAATTCAAATCTCTCAAACGGCATTCGTGTGGAGTAGTGGAACGTGTCACGTTGAAACCTTCCTCAACATCAGGTGAACCGACATGAACGTTTAAATATCTAACAATGAAAATGATATAATACAAACGATAGAATACATTATAACACGTAAAATAGTCCCACTCACTTTACATAAAACAGAGGATCAGCATCGCTAAGCACTTTTTCATTCGCTTTAACAATTTTTTTTATCTCAACATTTATAAAATAATTAAAGGAATCAATATGTTGTTTAACCAGACCTTTTCCTTTAAGAAACGCAGGTACGAGTTTCCATTTGTCCTATACAAACGTAATTATACAATGTATATTAATCGCTTTATAACAAACTTACCGGAATAACCTGTACAAAACTTAACCTCATTCGTACCTGAATGTGCTGCACTACTTTATCGTATTTTAATTCGGATTTAATATTGTTATAGTTATTAATCTTCATTTCACCCATCTTTTACTGTATTTATAAAAGAGTATAAAAAAATTCGAACAGAAATACTTTCACTGTTGCATCTTTTCCAGTCGAGTTGTATTGAATTATGACACACACGCATAGATATACACGTACACTTGTATACCTGTGTGCCTACACATATATATGATACATATAATATACATATTGTATAATGCGCTGTCGTAGTACACTTATTATACATTAAAAATTTCTACCTACAAAATGTAACCTTACAATGTAAATTTATGTTGTACTTTTTTTCAAGTATTTATCCTTTAACGCATAGTAGAAATGGAAAGAAAAAAAGAAATTTAATTTCATTTTATGTTATACGTCGCATACGTAAAAAGTGCCCATATGTATATGTATATGCGTGTGTATATATATGTAACAATTACAATGCAGTTACAATCATTTGGGAGCATTACACCACCGTGATCGAATATAAGATAATTAACATATTCATCGCTGCTTCATAAGCTCTTAAAATACAATTTTTAGGGAATAGTGAAACTTTAAAAACATGACGTCTTACGTTCGCGTATTTCCGGGATCATTTTTACGCAATTTTTTAAATTTTAACTATAAAATCAATGCAAGGCATTCTTCGAAATATTACAAGATAAACGATAATATTTTTGGTCTAAACGAACAGCAAAAGGAGGTTAGTATTCCATATCGTAACAGATTGGTCGATATCGATTTTTTATGATCGACGTCTTATTCTTTTTATTTGTATTCTGTTTATCAAATTTCATAATACATGTGCACACGTATACAGATATTTTCAATGTTAATAATAAGAGAGAATACTCTTTACAGCTTCGGCAACTAGTATTCAATTTTGCAGAAAAAGAACTTGCCCCGAAAGCTGCGGAAATTGATAAGAAGAATAATTTTGACGAACTCCGAGTAAGTGTGACTAAACTTCCATTTAACGGAATAGAAGATATGTATATTCATCATTCGATACTAATATTTAGGAATTTTGGAAGAAACTTGGTAATTTAGGTTTACTAGGGATAACAGTAAAATCCGAGTACGGGGGTACAGATGGTTCGTATCTGGATCAGGTAATTATAATAGAGGAATTGAGCAGAGTATCGGGATCCGTGGGTCTCAGTTACGGCGTTCATTCGAATTTGTGCGTCAATCAAATTCACAGAAATGGAACGGAGGAACAAAAGTACAAGTATTTGCCAAAGGTGATATGGATACATAAACCTAATAAGAATATTGTTACATGTGTATGTAATAAATTCGGGTGGTTATATAGTTGTGTAACGGGGAACACGTTGGAGCGCTTGCGATGTCAGAATCGACATCCGGATCCGACGTGGTATCTATGAGGCTGCGGGCTGAAAAGAGAGGTGATTATTATATTCTGAATGGCCATAAATTCTGGATTACTAACGGTCCCGACGCCGATACTATTATCGTTTATGCAAAAACAAATACAAGTGCGATCAAACCGCAACACGGTATTACGGCATTTATCGTAGAACGAGGTTTCGAAGGGTTTAGCACGGCTCCAAAATTGGATAAACTAGGTATGCGAGGTTCTAACACATGCGAGCTTCTATTCGAGGATTGTAAAGTCCCTGGTAATTTTCTCTTCAAATTACAAGTTCACATTAAATCATTGAATGGAATTTTTACGCGTCGCTCATAAATCATTATTGCTACCAATTACAGTAACAAATATACTCGGGCAAGTGGACAAAGGCATCTACGTACTATTTAGCGGCCTAGATTTAGAACGAATGACACTAGCAGCTGGCCCTTTAGGGTAGTATGCCCAATTTTACTTTCGCGATCTGTACATTCTGTTATTTTTTGAAATATTCATATTTTATGTTTTTTTATTATTGTGTCAGAATCCTTCAAGCTTGCTGCGATGTGGCATTCAATTACGCGCATACGAGAAAACAATTTGGAAAATCGATAGCAGAATTTCAGATGATACAAGTATAAAATTACAGTTTCGTTCGTACGAGCTTTGTATTTGAACATTCTTATTGTTTAAATTACCACTAATATTGTAGGAAAAAATGGCGAACATGTATACGAGTTTAAGCGCCTGTCGAAGTTATTTGTATTCCGTAGCCAGAGCTTATGATGCAGGACATGTAAATCGAAAAGATTGCGCTGCTGTGATACTGTACATCGCCGAATGCGCTACAAACGCTGCGTTGAACGCACTTCAAATACTCGGTAATATCTATGCTTGTAATTTCGATCTTGATCTTAAATTTTTCTCCAAATTTGTTCTTTTTTGAAGGTGGAAATGGTTATACAAACGATTACCCTACTGGAAGATTTTTACGTGATGCTAAATTGTATGAAATTGGCGCCGGTACAAGTGAAGTACGTCGGATGGTAATTGGTAGGGCGATTAGCGAGGAATATTCATAAAAGGGAACACTATCCTTCCTCTTTTCTATCTCATCATATAGACGTACGTAGAACATTTAAAGATCAAATATATAAAAGATTTTTATAGATCATTTTATAGATCCTATTTGTTTTATATTTTTATCCTTTGTATGCATCTATTGTTTTGTTATCTACATGTGTACATAGATGTACCGAACGCATACTTGCCCGTATTTTATTTTTGATCTCCTATTCTTGTTAACTACCGACATATCTATGTCTAATAATGATCAATTATAAATTAATAGTTTGTTGTTGAATTCTGATACATATATATATATACGTGTACACTTCTTGAGGACCGTGTAAGTCGAGATAAATGAGTCACTAGAACAGTACAGTCTTAAAACTATGATTGACTAACCTTTCGCGCTATAGGTTGCTAATTTAAGTCAAACTTACGCACACTCTCTTCCTCTCGCCTTAGATCCTTTTATTTTTTCCTTTTCTCTCTTGATTTAGTCTCATTAATCACAGTGCAGTCAGACTAATTAGATCGGAACCACATTGGGGAGAGCATCTGCACCCTCGCGACGATTTATCGTTTGTGAAAGAGAGAAGAAAGTGTGCCGATAATTTCGCGAGGGAAACATGTCCCTTAAATTTTCCATAGGCAACTTTTACGAAACCTATGTGAGTATGTAACAGGTTGCGATTTACATGTGCCGATTAAATCTTGAATTTCTTTGTCTTCTAATGGTCTTCGTAATTCGCGGTGACACACTCCGATGGACCATGTTTCACCCTTTCAGAACGTTATTATACTATTCTATATCTTATATGCAACCCACACACGCACATAGACATAGGCATATTCTTCCTTCATTAATTTCTAAACAAAAGAATGTCCACTGTAATTCACGAATGTTTTAATAAATCATTTACGTGCAGTGTTTGATTTTCTGTATTCATTTCGAACATCTGTCAATATTACCCGATATTATCCTCTGTACACATGTCGTATAATAGGTATCATTTGTAAATATGTTAACAATCCGTATACCACTTTAATCCGCCGTTTGATCCGTCGTAGAGATATATATGTACGTCGCGGCCAAGCCCGAAATTACTCCGAAAAAACATGATATCCGAGGTAGAAGATATCTAGTTTCGCACATGATTATTGGTCCCATCGGTAGTTATCTATACATGCGTGTACATATGTACACAAATATAGGGAGGCCGCAAATGCCAGAGAAATGAGTGCAGGTCGGGCCAGAACAATACACACGGTATGCCAATTCGAAATGGGGCCAGAATAGCAGAAGCGGCGAGCCGGTAGTTGGGTAACTAAGCTCGCAGGAGTAAAGCTTGTCAAAATCAAGCGGTGGTTCGGCCAGTAGTTCTCGATTGCCAGTAACGAGCGTATGCACGGCCCCGATATTGTCCCGACTCGCTGTAGTTTCGCACCGTTTCGATCTTTTCCGAGAATTTCGCAGCCGATTGGTGCCTCCTTTCGGGTAGAGAGGCTTCTCGCTTCGCTAGTTCTCTCACGGCTATTCGTCGTCGTCTCGTTCCCGATTCTAAACCGTACGATCGATCTCTCGATTTGTGCCCGGGATTTAAAGCACGCGATTACGTTGTTGTGACAGAGACGGAGTAGAGCATGACGAGGAAACAAACGGTGATCGTGAAACTTAAGAGATCCAGCACTGGCAAACCTTGGGGAATACGTATCGCTGGAGGCGCTGATTTGGGTACACCGATCGTCGTCACCCGCGTGAGTTCTCCTTTCACCCCATTTCTGCTAAACCAACCAACTCTATCCAATCGTTTATAGCGATCAGTTATTTGCCATTATGCGTATATACACGTAGATAGACGCGTTACTACGCCTACGGTTATTATTGGATCTACAGCAAAACTCTATTTATAATAGAAAACAGCAGGGGTTGGAGATTATTCTCTGTAACGTGTACGCATAGGCTCTTGCATCTACGTGTAATTAAAAAGCTGATCAATTTTAATCACATTATTTAAACGGATATAAATCACGATCAGTCTCCACATGTCGCATGTTATTTGATCTGTTCCATCCTCTTGATCGTTTCGACTGCGTTCCCTCCGGTGGGATTCTTAAACGCAACAGAGAGGGAATAATCACGCATCGGTCTACGTGCTCTAACCCCGAACAAAAAAGAACCCACAGTCTGTCTCTTAAATAAAATTCAACGACAGTGTTTTGTTGGTCACGTAAACTAATACAGCTATACAACGTTTGACGCCGTGTCCTCTTAGTTTGTTCAATGGTTACACCCTTGTACGACGAGATCAGAACTTACCTACTAAACTGACCCTATCACGATTGTTAAGAAGAAATCGTTGATAAATCATTAACACTAATGTACCGTTGATGGTTACCTTACGATGAAATTTGTACTTACAGTCGGAGAACGAGGCGCTCCAGAGGGGTGACGTGATCAAGAAAATCGACGATTACGACGCGCGAGATGTGAGGCATGTAGACGCCCAGAATCTTCTACAAAAATCTGAATCTATAAGGCTCGTGGTCGAAAGGTCTGAGCCGTCGAATGCACTTCCTAGCAACATTACCACGTCATCTCCGATCATCAAGTCGAATATACGAGGCGACAGGGCTGCGGTCACTAGTCTGTCAGAAAACAATTTCACCTTTATTGTTATCCGCTCGATTTTTCGCATCGCTACTGCGCCGCGCTATTACCGCTACATAACTTGATTATTAACTAGCTTCTACATTAAACTTTATCTTCTTTCTTTCTTTTTTTTTTCTCTCTCTCTTCACACGCTTTAATCGCAGCGCCTGATTGACAGCTCATCGCATCAAGAAGCATCATCGTTACCTCGACAATCACTTTCTCCCCTGGCACAGTGTGAACACCGCTGAAAATAAAACACAAACAACACATGTTAAGCTTTTTATCGAGCCGCGTTAAAACGATAGAAATTGTACGATACCGTATGTATGTTGGGAAGTGATTGTCGAAAGTATCATCGAGGCTCTCGTGAGAGGAATTATTTTCACGTTGATCCGTTAGTATAAGATACTTTCCCATTCCGCTATAGAACCAAACAGCCAAAAGTACCGTCGGAATTACCAAAGAGTCCTGTACCGCCGCCTTTCATCGACGAATACAGTCGACCTACATCTCCACCGGAACGTCTTAATTTGCCCCACGATCATCTCGACGAAGTTCGCGAGGAGAGAGTCTATTTGTCGCAGGTATCTCCTTCGTATACGCAAATATATAATAAACAGTCGTGCGAAACATCAGCTCGCACAGAAGCAAGCAAATTACAATGCGTAAAATCGATAATCGTAATAACTTGCTCGCTTCTATTTCTATCGTTTCAGCGGCGATTCTAGAGAAGCGAAGTAGAGAGTGGTTTCCAGCGCTTCTTAGATTTGCAAATGTAAACGCCGTTTGATTAGCTTCTCCGAACTGGTGCATTAACCCGTAGTTACAACGCCATGTACTAGCAAGAAAATTAAACCAAATTGTCGAGTGTATTCATCGAAATCTTTTTAATTCGTCGTCCGTCTCTCTTTTGGAAGCTTTATTAAAATGAAATAAAACGCTTGACAAATAAAAGACAAATTATACTCAAGCTTTAACTTGAATGATCGTACTAGGAACAGTTGAAAATGTGGTTTGCTTTTCAATACACTTCCTGGTAACGAATTTCTTATACCGCGCAGATAACAATGACTTATGTATTGTATTTCAAAGCACAACCATTTGGCAAGTTGCATACTGTTCCGAAATTACTTGGACGCTTTGAAATTCCCTAACTCACCGTTGAATCTTCGAGAAAGTACAATAATGGGATGTTTGTTCATCGAACGTAAAACACTATTTCTGCACCTTACATTAAAACATTGTAAAATTTGGGAAAATCATTCTTAACGACAATTCTTAATCGTTAACGATTCTTAACTTGGCTCCTTATCTACACACGATCATCATTCTCTTGTACCTCAAGCGGAAAGTTGAGCAAAAACGATTGATGTTGACTTCGTTAGATGGAATCACGGTCGAGGAAGATGCGAAAAGTTAATGGTGTATCTATATAGATCTGCATGAGAAGTATAGCGAGGACGCTTTTATTCGTGCGACGTTCGATGTGTGAATATATTTTTGTTGGCCTGCCTCGATGCCGGAAAGTCCACGTAGAGGCAGTTGCTACGCTATAAATATCGCTTTTGCATCGAAACCACTACTCCGAACCAATAGTACGGGATCCAGGACGATTTCGGATAACAATTTTCGATCCTGCGTCCTTGTTTTTACTGCCTTCCAGTTGTCCGCAACTACAAAATATGATTCCAACATTATTTATTAAACCTATTCTCCGATTGTCCACGTTTAATGAACGTTTCAAGTCGCTCTAGCGCTATTACAGTTTGCAGATACTTACTTTACTCTGCCAAAAGGGAACGCTTTTCTGAATGTCTTGAGACAACGATCTGGTTCAAGGTTGAAGAATATATCAATCGTTAAACTGAAAGAAAAAAAGAAAAACTGTTGTATAAGCTGACAGATAAATAGCGCGGGGTAAAAGTGGGAAAGAAGAGAAAATTAATCCGATCGTAACTAGTTGAGGAGATATTTCGTATTCTAAACTGTTATACTCAAGTTTTCGGGATTTGGTCCGAGTCCAGATGTGACACAATCGAGCAGAAATACATGCGCAAATAGTAATAATCGATAAAAATGAATTATCAGATTTATTAGAATAATTCCATCGAAGGATCGTGATTACGAGAAACGAATTTTCGCTGGATACATGTGAAAGTAGACATTAAAAGCAACGAAATGTACCGCGAACCGAGGAGAGTATCGCAAAGAGATCGTATACATATAGCCGATCAAGAGGGCAAAACGTAGGAGCGATCGAGATACGTCGGTAATACGTGGAGAGGAGAAGAAAGAGCGCGAGAGGAGTCGCGTGGAAAAGACCAGAGTTAGTGCCGCCCGCGCAACGAGACAGTGCGTTAGCGAATACACGTAAAGGAAGAGAGCCTGCGAGAGGAGAAAAGAAGTGGAACAGCTTCACGGTGGAAACGAGGAAAGGAAAAAAGAGAAATACAGAGAACGGTTGTTGTCCGGAAAAGTGTCGCGTCCAGGAGTACGAACCTTGGTTCGATTAGAAAACGATGCCAGCTTACACCGTTTACCGTCACACCGTCGAACACCAGCCGAAAGAGGAGGAGGCTGCCGTGTTTTGGGTACGAAATTCGTAGAAATCTCTGCTAAGGAGAAAATATGTTATTCGATGGTCTCGCCGTACAATATGTCGTTAAGATACCTGTTTAACAAAATTTCATCGGATGCAAATCGTTCCTCCTCCGATGTCCTCACCTTCACGGTTCACATTCAATGTATCTTGATCCTCGGGTACCTTTGATATTTCGCGAAGACACTCGCGGGGCTTTAACTATCGTACAATATGTACGAATCGATCTGTACCATTATTCAAGAGAGTGAAATTGAGCATTCATCCGAAAGGAACGTAAGAAAGTAACGTAAGATGATCCAGATTTCAATTTGCGTCATGTGCCAACCTTGACATCTTCTGTAAATGTAGGGCTAGGTCTTTGATGCTACCCCAATGACACTGAAAAAAGACAAGAAACGAGTCGGTTAAAAGTCCGTTATCGTAGAGTTGTACAAGTTCGAGGGATGAATTGAATCAAGGAAAGAACGAATCGGATGAAAATGGAATTACGCGTACATATGCGTATGACTGGCTAATAACACGATGCAATAAAACGCATGTAACCACGTTACGTTACGGGCTGTTCATTGGTATCTTATTCTATTTTAGTAAATGAGATCTGGGTTACTCAAACGCAAGAGGGTCGTACAACGACACTCTCACAGCTTGTCTCCTTGACTTTCCAATCTGTTGTTTCGCAAACATTGTTTCGACAACGTTCAAAAACGTTTGTATAAATCACTGAAAAGCATCGTCAAAGATAGAAACCGTTGATACATGGAAACATCTTAGCCAAGTCTCTACTTTAATATCGTATCAAAAATATTCGTTATCTTTTATTGCATAGAACATTGTTCCAATGAATTTGAATTTAGTTTGAGGACTTTATAAAGTGATATAGGAACAGCGACTTCTTTCTTCGACACATTACTTCTCCTACGAACAATGCAGTTGTCTATAGTGAACCGATTGGGTTCGATTGATTCCGATGGTTAAAAACGGCGATGAAAAGAGAATAAATAACGTTTAACAAGCATTTATCGGAATGGAGTAAAACATCGCAGCGGCAGGGTACACGTTATTTTTGCCGGCTAGGGGCCTTCATCTATTTCGAGAAAAACAGGGAGAGCGAGAGAGAGAGAGAGAGAGAGAGAGAGAGAGAGAGCGAGAGAGAGAGAGAGAGAGAGCGAGAGAGCGAGAGAGAAAGAGAGAAAGAGAGAAACAAAATCCCGAAACTATTGATACCCTTGTAAAATAACCGTTCTGACTCGTTTATAATTTGAGACGATTTCAATCGGTATTCGAGTCGATCGCATCGAATCTGTCGTTGCATCGACCGTTAACCCTGCTCCGCTTCGTTGAAAAGTCCGATGGTAGCTGGATTCAAATTCGATCTTCTATTCTTACAAGCGCGTCTTATAAATACGACGCGTAACTTTATCCTGCCGTTCGCGCTCTTTCTACATCGTTCCGCTTGACATTCTCATTTCGATCGCTTTTCGGAAAAGACGGGTATAGTTGGATAAAAGGGCGATCAAGCCTCTAGATGAACATACAGGATCTCTCGCATCTCCGTGGTGTACGACTTTCCCTCGTTCCGCTTCTTTTTCTTCGATATAGGTAGAACCTGCAACAATTATTTTTAATAATTTCGTAATATCCGTAACGCAACCACAGAAAATATTTGGCAAACGCTTTCTCTTCGTAACAGTACGATTTCACGTAATTTTCTCATTGTGTAGGTATGAGCCAAGTACGTGAAATTTTAGCCGCCTAACAACAGTTCTCGTGCGAGATTGGGGATCGTTTAGCAATATTCATATTCCACGACGCATTGTTCGTTTCCAGTTGTAACAGGTCTGCCAAAAATATCACGCTTGTTGCTGTTTCGACGTGACAATTAGCGTTCCAAGCGTTAACAGGACGTCAACAACGGTATCATGAAAATGATAGGCAATTTATTTTTAGTTACATTGTTAGATTCGCAAACTTTCGCATACTTTATTATTTGCAACTGCGTCGAAATTTAACGAGGTATTTACGATCGATCATCGCGGCCTTTTAATAGGTGGTTATTTTGGATTTCATTAGTTAGTAATTGACATCTTGCTGGCAAAAGATTCCACGCCTACCGAGCTTCTTAAGATCTTAAAACTATTTCGGTCCCGGGATACGTACGTGATTTACATTATTAATTAATCTACGTTTAATTAGAACGTACAATTAAGATACCTACACGTGTATACTCTCGAACAATGTACATCGTTCATTTTCAGCCATACCGCACAACTCCTTTGGTCTTGCCAGGTGCAAAAATCAAGAAGGATGCTCCGCTTGGAGAATGCTATTTGCGCCACCATCCAAATCCGATGATCAGAGCGGCACCGCACCATTACGAACCGGCTCATCCTGAAGTTGCTATGAAACAAAAGGTGCGCTCTATTTAATCTCTTGATACAAATGTATTACTTGGGAAAAGTCGTCCTATACACGGTTCCCGGTTTGTTTGAAAGAGGACTGATTTGGCTAGCCGCGTCCGAGAAACCACCAAATATAATATTTTATGTACAATGAATGGCCTATTAATTCGTAAATCTGACTAGGTGGCAGAAACGGTACTTCAGCGTGTCTTGGGACCGAATGAAGTTCCAAAGGTTTGGATTATTTTATTATCAAATTGCTTCTGCTCTCTCACGAACGATGCTTTCGCTTTATCGAGTTAAGAAACGTATATACCGTTCTTAATCGTGAAATTCTTTTGGAATCACTCTTAAGAGTCAATCTATAACTATAATGCGGCATGCAATCAATATTTTACCGCTAATTAAAAATAGCCATCGGGTTAATTCATTTAAAAAATATAAATATAAATCTTTTACCTGTAACCAAACCCATTCACCCGTAATCGTAGGAGCGCCTTCCACTCGTTCGATCAAAGGGTTCTCTTGCAATCTTAAATACGCAGAGCATAGATGCACATATACCGTTATCTCGTTTAAGCTGGAAATTGTTAACAAGTAGTTATTTGTTATGCACATATAGCTCCATCAATGGTAAATTTATGACTTACTCTAAAAAATTAGAAACGCGTTGGAACCCAACGTATCCATACTTAGGAAGATCTACCTACTTTTTAAATTAATTTTTAACCACTAATACGTTATCGATTATCGTCTAATTCAATTTGTTCCTTAGGTTGTCCACAAGCAGTTCAACTCACCAATTGGACTCTACTCCGAACAAAATATCGCCGACACTATCAAATGCCAAACATCTGCCATACCGTAAGTAACAACGAACAAGTTTTCACGAAACAAGGGTTAAAACGTCGCACAGAGTGTAGTAGAGTAACAAAATTACTAGCATTAATACGCGAATGGATTTTTGCTTGATGCTGCTGCTTATCAAAACAATTAACTCGGAGCCGTTGTAACGTCTATGGCACTAACTAACGGACAGTTTGAAAATTATAACTCGAATAGCGACGCATCGAGAGAACGATCGGTGGCATACGTGTGTGGGACATTAATTGGGAATTCAAAGTCGAGGATCTATCGATTCGTCAGCGACAGTCTGCTACCAGGGACGCGATCGCAACGGAGCGTGGACGTAGAGAAAAGAAACACGAAAAAAATCAACTCAGTCTTTACATTACTGTTTCCTCTTTAAGATGGATGGAACACTCACGTGTAGTTTGTTTGTTTTCCAGCATTTTCATAGACTTTTCGTTCGTGAAACAGAAACAGGAAATACAGGAGCAAGCGAGAATCTTGAAAGAGCAGGCCAAGGCTGCGTCCACGAAGAATGTGTGGCCGCAATTCAATAGACCGAATTAATTTCCGATTCGAGACGTTTTTCCGTTGCTTCTCTCGCAATATATTCGTAGTTTAAACCTCTCCCAATCTCAACTTGTAAGCCGTATAAAATGATTGGTCACGTTCCGTGTCGTCGAAAACAGAATTACAGCACTTGCGATGGGTATGATAATGCGAACAGTTTCCTTTCTTTTTTTTTCCCTTTTCTTTTCTTTCAATCGAGCGAATGAACGTGACCAGTAGACCGTGATTGAATTACTGTATACATATTATTATTGCAGTTTGTAATAGTAACTTTAGGAAAGAAACCTGAAAAAGAAGTTTGTGAAATAACAATACTATACATATTATAGTTGCATGCTGTAGCGTTGAAAGTAATCAATAATTAATAAGTAGTAAATGCACATGAAAATTAGTAGCCTAACTAATTTTAATACTCACGTAATGAGAAAGCAATTCTCGAGAATTACCGATGATTCTGAATAGTATATACGATGAATAGGATTAAATGGTAGCGAGTGTTGCTCTTTAAATGTTAAACGAGAGACCGATGATGAACGTAATTCTCGAGAAAAAGCAATGAATATCTTAGTTGAGACATACTTGTGACTCGATTAATGAAAAGGGCATGGAAGCGGTCCGAAAGTCGCTCTCGAGCAAACAATTGGCGATGTAACCCTGGCTGCTGCTAACCGATCAGACAAAATCGAGGCATATGAATTAAAAAATAATCCGTATGTACATGTGTGTGTGTGTGTATACATGCGATACAATGGTACAGCCCGAAGAAACCAGTCAAGTATGATCCAAGCAAGAGCGAGGCTTACAAGGCTTTACAAGAAGAAGCTCTCGGCGACACGGTGGAAGAAGTGAAACAACCGGCGCGTACCGGTGTTTTCTCCCCGCAAAAGGCTAACCAAACCAGGGTACGTATCGGCGACATCTATAACAAAATATAATATCTGTTCCTTTCGCCTTACCAATTATCATTTTCTAGGCATACTACACTCGACCAAAAAGTCCAGCCGCGCCATATGTAAGTGTAACTTTTCGGTTTGCTTTACCTTTCTTCCATAATACACACCTTGATGTCTTTATAACCTTGCCGTAATTTCTTCCGAACATATATATATATATATACACGCACACGCGCGCGCGTACCCCTCCAAATACTATTGATTACTATTAATTGTTCACGTTAAAGTTATGTCAACATTAATGGCTGATATTTATTTCACCAAGGATGGAATTTATAGACGCCCCTTCCCTCTTCCTTTTATAAAGGATCGCATCAACGACTATTAAAAGTTACATCAGTTGTATGTGTCATTTGTATATTTGCGCGCATATGTATATTCTATGCTTACACCCACGAAACATTTCATATAATGACTGAAAATATAGTTCGTTTAAGGATGTTTGAAACTAAAACCAAACTCAAAATCGCACATAATTTGTTCCACATACGAAACATAAACAGATCATATATTAAATTGCTAGAATTCCTTAACGTGTGCCAAGAGCTTTTTTAATTGTCTGTTAATTCGTTACAATTTATCCTCGCTGTAATAAAGGTTTATCACAGTTTTTTTTTTTTAGGTAAATATCCTCGACGACGATGGTGAAAAAATTCACCAAAGTAACAGCTTCAAAAGGATCATGTATAGCGTCCTGGGACAAACTGATTATTAATTTATGATCTGTCATTATAAATTAAAACGTATTATAAATTATTTATAATGTATACGAAATACATATATATTTTATTTATTCTTCAACGCAATAAATATTAAAATAAACGTGAGGAATAGTTAAGAATTAAACGAGATGAAGATAAATGGCACTGAAGGTATCGATATTTATGTAATTGACAAGTTTTTATAAAATTATTAAACTCTCCATTGTTCACTGGTGATCTTATCTACGTAACAGAAATTTTGGCAAAACTAAATAAACATTAATAAGTGTGAATTATGTGGCTATGACAAATTGGGTGTTATTTTATTGTTCCTATTGTATTCTTCGGGATTAAATAACAACTACGTGCTCGATCTTGAAAAAACCATTAAATATTCTGAAAGGGGGGAAACATTGCACAGAAATGTCTAATACTATATACATGGCTAACATAATTTAATTTAATAATAACTTGATACAATATTTACCACCAAGAGTAGTGTCCTTTGCATTACTAACTCTGGCCTATTAACGTGTATTACTTCAAAGCATACATGTCTGTATGATCTTCATTATGCATATAACAACAAAAAATGAGCAGGACAATAATACCACAATTTACATTGGACCACATTGCATCTATATCGTTCTTCTAGCGGGTTACAGAATAACGTTTACTATCGTTTCACATATGTATATTAAATACAAGTCGCGTTCAACTATTCAGAACTCGTTAAATTTAATACAATATTTTCCAATTAATGTCAAGGTAATAGAAATATTCCATTCATATAAACCTACATCTGGAACGATTTACACGTAGGACATGAATACTGTGCCTTCGCAAACTATGCAACAATCAAACATCTACCGCTGACTCGGACAGCAATATTACATTTTCTTGAACACCAGTACCAGACAAATTGTCACCTTTCATTACTTTCTTTAGAAGAAAGAAATTTTTGAAACTCTCTGAGGAGTAACATTATAACTCGATCTCGTAAACACGTTACTTCTTTCCCAACAAATTCATATAATTAATCTACATTTTCACAAATATCTTACGTGACCGAGCTTAATGCTACAACCTGCCCCTTTTATAATTATCCAACCATTCAACCAATCATTTAATTTTTTATAAAAATAGAGCAACGATAAAAAATTAAATCAATTGGCTGTCCCTTGCCACGGCATAAATAAATGAATTTAAAAAAAATGCCGTAAATACTCGGCGCTAACCCCAAAAAGTTTCATTCAGCACTCTTTTTGTAAACTATCAAGACATTTGTGCCCTCTATGTACTCTAAAATGTTGTTACATAAATTAAAAATAATACTTTCTTTTTTGTAATCTTGTTCGTATCGTACGGTTAACTTCATTGATATATTAACAAAGTAAAGTACAAACGTAAACGCGCGAATATTTTCAATCGCTGTGTTGTAAGATAACAATGCAGCTATACAATGAGTAAACCATGTCTGTCCGGAAGTTCCGCACTAATGTAATTTTCGGATGTATTTTTTGGTATATTTACATATTATATAATGTTCTTGTGAACTCAAACATACATCGGGCTCAACATTCATCTCACATACTACTAACATAAATATATGTATGTGTATATATACATATATATATTAAAAAGAGAAAATATACAGAAACCGCACATTCAAATATTAAATAAGAACGAAATGCACATGCTTACATGAATTACTCATTGCTTGGTTAAACAGAAATTAATATAAAATTTCTTAGATTAGTAATTTTTAAACTTTTCACTGTGTCCATATATTCTGGTCGGTTATTCTTTTCGTTAAACTAAAGAAGTTTGTCAGAAATTAAATTTTACGATGACTGAACAACAGGATATCTCGAAATGAAACAGAGAATTGATAACGTAAAATCGGATTGAAAAAAACTGTCCAATAATTATTCTATTATCATTAAGAAAATATTCGCGCGTATGATAATTCTAAAAATGAATCAATAATGGAGAAACCAATCGTGTTAATCTCCGAAGAAGGTATATGTAGAGCAGAACAAATGGAATATAACGAATATTAATGCGAAAAAAATAAATAAAATATGTGTTCTACAATATTAAGAAATTCAGTTAAAGATTAAAGGAGTCATCCAATAATTGTTTCAGTTCTTTGAGATGTTGCATTTTACTTCCTGTTGCGGGTGACGCTGCTGTTGGACGACCAACATATCTGAAACAGAAAATGAAATCCATAAATCCAAGTTAAGTTCAAGTGACGTATAAACTTTAAATCTTTCTCCATTTACGAGCTTCATAATCTGTATCATATAATTAATATATAATAGTATAATAGACAAAAAATTATGATGCACATCCTAATCAAATACTCTGGCAAATATTACCTTATTATTCTCTGTTTGCGTTTATCAGATTCTATCGGTAACGGCTCAGGCGCAGTCGTTGGTTTAGATGATGAAAACAAACCACTAAACCACCATCCGCTACCCCTACTCTCGTGTGACGTACTTCCGCTGCTGTAACATGGCCCAATTTTTTACGTTGCTTAGCGAAAAACGCGTGAGAAACAGTTATAAATAAATGTCGCGCTTAAGAGTATTGTTTATTCGTAAAAACGATATAAAAACGTATAAAAACGAAACCGTGACAGAGTGAAAAACTTGGGCCATGTGAACAGCTAAATGTATGAAAAGCAAATTCAATGCATGAATATGAACATATACCTAATCTTATCATTTATCGTGCAATTTGGAATTTACACATATAATACGTAACACCTTGTGTTACAAGTATTCGCTATTTAACCTATCTACAACCAATGAGTTCAAAAACAAAAAGAATGAAATTACATTTTTTTATATTGCTATAAGTTTAATACTTACGATACAGAACGAGTTCCATTAAGTGCCGTGTGAAATCTTGGTTGGACATACGTCCATGCACCCTGATTTTTGTGTTCTTCTTGAGCCCATACTAATTCCGCGTTAGGATACTTTGCAGCCTCTTTTTTAACCAAATCATATGGGAACGGTGTAATCTACATAGACAGAATTTGGGTAAATTCAATTAATTAATAAAGGCGAAAGTCAATTTAAAAAAAAGTTTCAAATTTAATATTCACAATATTCTACTTACCTGTTCAACTCGCGCAATAGCGACTTTATCGTCTAATTTCTTTTCAGCACGCGCTTTCTTCAGATCGTAATAAACTTTGCCAGAACAAAACACTAATCTTTTAACATTAGAAGGACTTTGCAAAGCTACACCTTCTTCTGGTATCACTCGAAGAAATTCTGTATTCTCTAGCATCATATCGAAATTAGATTTCGCTTCTGGGTGACGAAGAAGTGATTTCGGTGTCATTAAAATTAAAGGCTTTCTGAATGGTAACGCAATCTGTCTTCTTAAAATATGGAAATAATTTGCCGGTGTGCTGCAATTAGCTACAATCCAATTTGTATCGTGCAACTGACGTACAGCGAATTCTTCGCTTTCAGGAGGGAAATAATCTGCATCATCAGCTGACATTTGCAGAAAACGCTCCAAACGAGCACTCGAATGTTCAGGTCCCTATAACGAATATCACACAGTTAATAATATTCCATGACAAATTATGAAAGTTTATAAGCAGATCACGCGTAAAAAATAAACCTACCATTCCCTCGAGTCCATGAGGTTGTAGCATAACAAGACCAGATTGACGTACCCATTTAGCTTGACCGCTACTGATAAATTGATCAATTATACATTGTGCCGTATTGTTGAAATCACCGAACTGTGCCTCCCAGCATACTAACGCATTAGGATTAGTCATAGAATAGCCTAGTTCGAATCCTGAAAATATAAAAATAAATTTACTTTTATTAGCGTGCATCATTGGAACAAATTACACGAAACGAGTATTACAAGCAACGAGCAATGACATTACCAAGTACGCCGAATTCTGACAGAGAACTATTGCAGACAGTGTACGGAGCTTGATCGGGATAAAGATAGCATAACGGTCTATAAGTAGCCTTATCCACGGTTTGATGATGAAGGACATGATGCCTATGTGAGAAAGTGCCTCTTTCCACATCCTGACCCGACAACCTAACGTGAATGCCCTCTTTAAGTAAAGAACCAAAGGCCATAGCTTCTCCAAGAGCCCAATCAACTGTTCGAGCTTCTACCATTTCCATGCGAGATTTCAAAATACGTTCGATACCTATAGGATATTTTATTAACCATATAGTCACGCTTCAAATGGTTCTAATTAATTCTTCTACACACGCACGCACGCACGCACGCACGCTTTAACTTTATTCATTCGTAGAGTGTTAAAAAAAATCTTTACCTTTATGAATTACAAACTCAGCTGCATTGGGAGGTGGTGACGAAAATTTCTTTCCAATATGAACGAGCGTGTCTTCCTTGATACCAGTAGGGGACACCTTCAAAGGGTCTTTACCCTCAAAGAAGCCAGACCATGGAGAATCCAGCCAGTCCTTGTATTTAATATGTGTTTCTTGTCTGGCATTAACATATGCCTCTTCACAGATTTTTTCGTATTTATCTTTGACATCCTGTAATAATATCACTATGAAAATTTTATCGCGTACACTCAATCGACTAGAGACGTGTCTTATTACAGTATACCTTAACTTCCTCGGGGGTAACAACATTATCATCAATAAGAGTTTTAGCATACTTGTCTAAAACTGGTGGAGTATTTCTGATTTTACGGTACATTAATGGCTGCGTAAACATAGGTTCATCAATTTCGTTGTGGCCATTTCGCCTGTACGATACAATATCGATAACAACGTCTTTGTGGAAAGTTGCTCTCCACTCAGCAGCAACTTTGCAAACGTGCATCACCGCTTCGGGATCATCCGAATTAACATGGAAGATCGGAGCGTTCACAACTCTCGCAACATCTTTTTAAACAACCAATGATTATTTTAAATTAAAATTGATTACAAACGTTTCTTCACGCGCAGCCAAGCGAAATACCTACCAGTGCAATATGGTGAAGATCGTGAATGTCTTGGATCTGTGGTAAATCCAATCTGATTATTTACCACAATATGAATAGTACCATGCGTTGTATAATCAGGCAAATCCGACAAGTGCATTGTTTCGAAAACAATACCTTGTCCACAAAATGCGGCATCGCCGTGCAAAAGAACAGACATGACCTATTATTGTAAACGATCAGTTATAAACTGCTCTTTTGTAAGGACAACAAAATTTGCTTAACGGTATAAATTGTTTCATATTCAGGTACCTTTTTGCCTTCTCCATCGCCTCGATAGAATTGCTCTGCACGAGTTTTTCCTTGCACGATTGGATCGACAGCTTCCAAGTGAGATGGATTGGCCACAACGGCTAAGCGAATGTTTTTATTTGTTACACGATTTAAACGTTCAATATATGTTCCTAAATGATATTTAACGTCGCCGGAACCCTGAACGATAAAAAACAGATGAATACATCGGTATGTACAATTGATCCAATTAAATTTCGTACATCATGCTTACTTACATCATCGGCTGCTTCAAGAGCCGCGAATTGAGTAAATATCTGACTTAGAGGTTTGCGACAAACATTGGCAAGGACATTTAAACGGCCACGATGAGGCATACCCATGACAACAGATTCGACACCTAATTCGGTAGATTTATCGATTACCTGCTTCATAGCAGGGATCAGAATTTCACATCCCTCTAATCCGAATCTCTTCTCAGATGACCACTTACGTGCAAGGAATGCTTCGAATCTATACAACGATAGAAGAAAAACCATTAAACATTATATGTTATCGGTTTACGTACAAACATTTTTAAACTTTCTTATCATCTTATATACCCGGTTGCTCGAGTTAATCTAGCCAAAATAAGTCTTCTTTCATCGTTGGTCATTTCCATAATTCCAGGTGTTTCCATTTTTTGTCGAATCCAATTGCACTGTTCCAAAGAATTGATGAACATAAACTCCACGCCAATGTGTCCGCAATAAGTAGCTTCTAGTCTATTCAAAATTTCACGAAGCGGCAAAGATTTTTCTTTACCGCCGATGAACGTGGTGGACGGCAATTTGAATATACGATCCATATCTGACGCCTCTGTAGAAATTCAATGAATAAAATATTTGCTCATTTTTAAAGGAAATAACATAATGAAGTGTAAACGTCACGAACAATGTAAGAACAAGAAAAAAAAATTAATTTCAAGGAAATCCAAAAATGGAAATCATTTCTTCTGCATTATAATAATAATCTAGTTTAACTATTAGACACATAACTATTCTGTATTTATCTAGCGCAGTGTTTCTTTATTGCTATGTGGTGTACATGTTTGGTTTCCTTACACACTGATACTGAAAATGTAATCTGTTATTTATGTAGAAAAAGATGAAGATAACTTTTTGTACAGTATAAAACTTGTATGTAATGCTTTTTCACGCCTTTTTTTAATATAAATATACAAAGAGCGAGAATCAGATTTTATAATACTTTAATTAATATTACACGTAATATACATACATGCACAATATTTGAAGAAACTAAATAAAACAAGATTATAGCAAACCTTCTCCGTAGTACTTGTAAATATAGAAATAAATGGAAAATACTAAAAATATTTTCAGACATGAAGCTGTAAATTCTAATAAAGCATTAATAAGAAAAACAACCACCAACAGTACTAATATACTGATAAATAGGTATGATAAACACAACAATGTATCAAGATTTTTGTATGATGAACCATACAGTTTAGAAAATTAAAATATAAAACACTACTATAGTGCAGTTAAGAGAAAGAGAAATAAAAAAAGAAGAGAGAGAAAGAGAGAGAGAGAGAGAGAGAGAGAGAGAGAGAGAGAGAGAGAGAGAGAGAGAGAGAGAGAGAGAGAGAGAGAGAGAGAGAGAGGGGGAGAGAAATTATACAGAGATCACTCAGTAAAAAGTAATAAGTTAAAGACAACATTTAAATTAATTTTTTATCACAAATATGCAGTATAAATATACTTGCATATTCTTAATTATATTTCATGCATAAGCTGTCGTGATAATGATATTATTTCTTTTCTATACTTTTAACAAGAGAAATATTTCGAAGTTATTCCTGGCACAAACATGTTTACAGCAAAATATAGCAAACTGTGACAATATTGGTACAAAGGACCCAAGCACCTTTACAATTCGCATCCGATACCAATTCTTATGTAATCCCACAATGAACCACCGACAAAGGACTTCAATTTGAATTGTGATTTTTACATACTTTTCATAAGTGCAGCTACTCTGTACTGCAATTCCTGTGAGTAAGTAGTACGTGCTCTGTTTCCTGTGGACATTAGACTTGAACTAAATAATTAAATTATTAAATAGAATTCTTTCTTTTATGCACACTTTTGTAAAAGTTTGTCCTTAAATACACCTAAACTGAAATGATATTAATTTTATTTGACATTTCTGTCTTCTGACTGGTTTTAAGCAACTGTTATCGATATTTAAGATTTCTCTTCTACCTAGCTTAAAATGCTGTACTTTGTGCCCAGGAAGAAAATATTATTATACAGTGAAAAGAATGATACATTGCGAATGATAGAAATATGGTGGGAATGAAAGTATATTAAAGAAACAATGAAGACAAATATTGCTTGTTCTAAACAGTTCAATTCTTGATATATTAATTTTTAATACACTGAAATACCTCACTGAAAATGGGCCACGTGATACCTTTCTTCCTTTGATATATGCAGAGACACGTTTATTTGGGCTTACCGAATGAATAATGATTATAGAGCAACTCTTGTGGATGTCTATCATCAAGATCTGCGCTGTTGATGCCAAGTGGATCCAATTTAGCGATATGGTGGCCACGGATCTGTCAATTTAACGCCACATTCATACGCGAATCAAGTAATTTTTAGTTGTTCAAACTTATCAATTCATTATATGTTTATATTAGAACAAAATTACTGTGATTGATGTACATTTTGATAATACATTTCAAAGTACTGATGTGTACATGTTATAAAAAAAAGGAAAAAATGAAAGTAATTTCTCTTGAAAACATTGGATCACAGTAATTGTAAAAGCAAACATATAATATAAAAATAAATGCTTCTTGATATTGATATTTGAACAGTTAAAGCATGTTATATGTATATACTTTCTATTATTAAGCCTATCATGTAATTATGACTAGAAATATTTAACTATTTGTTATTCTACAATCTTTTGAACGATTAGATGATAAATACTCTTATATTATGATATAATTAAGTTAAGTGATAAGTTGTTCCAGAAACAAATATTGCAGATAATAAATTATGGACATACAGAAGCAAAGCTGAGCTAATAACATCACCTACAAGCATGCAAAGCAATGACTTTCAAATACCTTTCCTTACCTTGGACAAATTTATTTGTGCACATTATTTGAATATACATCATAGATACTAATACTTGTTAAGAAATAACAAACTGAGAACACAATTTATAAATATTGTTTGATATATTTAACATATCATAATATATAAACATTCCACTCTTTCCTAAGGTGAACATTTTCAGTATCAGTCAAAACCTATCATGGATTTACATTCACATAACACCTTCAAAGCATATTTAATGTATGTATGTACGGCGCTATCTTAATGATAGCGTGTAAGAAATTGCTTCTTTCATTTCTTAATACTGTCAATAAAAGAATATGGACATACAAAAAACTACTTTACTAAAATAGTTCTTTTTAAATGAATTGGAATTATCTTGAAAATAAATAATTTTCTTATCGTATATCATATAGGACATTAAAGTGAAAAAAAAAGATATGAAAACAGTTAAGAAGGGATTAATGTGTTTGACAGAAACCATGATGTGAATTGTACACATATGTATATGGAATGAAATATGACATATATTAGGCGAAGGTGTCTTAAGAAAGATGTATCGATACAAAAGTATCAATGTTCATACAAATTTTGAAGAAGATAATAAAATGAATGTAATTATAAAGCCAGATTAGAATATCACATATTTTGTAAATACACCTTTACCTTACAATACAGACGAGAACTAAAATAGTAGTTTAAGGAACTGGAGTGGGAAAAAGCCTTACCAAGCATATATTGTCGTAGAACTTGTTCTGGAGACCCCTTGCGGGCTGCATAATGTGTATGTATCAGGTCTGTTTGCATGATACCCAGTGGGTCCAGATCAGCAACTAAGTGACCTCGAGCCTATATGCCAATGAATAATTCCAAAGGACCCCAATATATATCAGTTTGTTCTATTTATTGAACTACCATATATTACTATATTGCAATTGAAATCACATATAAAACAGCCCTTAGTTATTCTATATTCAGACATAAGGATTATTAATTTGGCACACTGATATATTTATTATTCAAAAACTTCTAACCCCACACAGAATATGCATGTATGGTATTGTTATTTCTTAAGATACATATAAAATAAGGAACTTCTTACATTAACAAGAATGCATATGGTAATATTATTTTAAGCATTTATCATTGCTTCAGTTATTTTTGTCTTTTTAATTCATCAAGACCAATTAATAATGGCAAAACGTATGATGTGTGGTAAAAATGATAAAAGTCTAAAAGAAACTGGGAAATATTTAATAGCAAAACATGCTAAGGATAATAGATGCAGCTAGAGCATCTAATGAAACAAGGCTATTATGCAATAGTTGAACACGATCCGACATTCCTAATCAATGAAATATTTATTTCTCAATGATAGCGCGCAATGATAAATTATTTCATGAAACGCATGATAGCCCTTAACGAAATAGCTTCGATATCAATTTCTTATGTCCTACATTTCGTAATATCCTTTCGTCTTCTTTTATCAATTTCAAAAGAAATACATCAAATTGATTAGCTTATAAATACAACTATGATATTGAGAAAGGCAAATATTAGGACATGGAAAGAAATTGAACAGAAACTCTTATTTAATGTCACATGCAATATGACAATAAAAATTTCCCTTCCACATATAAAACATAGATACAATGTTTCTAGAACACATGCCGTAATGTCTCAAAATCAAATAATGATCTAATCATAGAGTTGAGATATCAATGTCTTTCTTATAGAAATGAAAAAAAAAAAAGAAAAAAAAAACCAATAATAATAAAATATAAAGAACATCTATAAGCATCAACACGAAGCCATAAAACATTATACAATTTTACTTGAACCTTTATCAATATTGTGCAAGGTGAACAATAGTACGACATATTTTAAAAAATATTTAACAAAGATTCTTCATAACACAAATTGCAGAAAGTTAAAACGTTTATAAGGATAATACTTTGTTGAAACGCAATTACAATTATTCCTTCCTTTTTAAGGAAATATATATATATATCACACGTGATATTAACATACCTGGTAAGAACGAATAATAGCTTGGACAGCTAGATGATCATCAATTATTTTTTCATTAACCGGTATCTGACCCAACTGAGATCCCCCGCCAAGTGGTAACAGAGCTCCCAGGGGAACTTGATTGTGACTAGGAGCAAGAGAAGGAGGAGCCTGATATGCAAGACCCGGTCCAGCTCCAGCAGTAGTACTACGAAAAAATGAGTCCCAAGACTGAAAAAGATAAAAATTCGCGTGAAATCATTATTATTAATTAATCAATATATCTAACAGATTTATTACTGACCACATGTACGCTGTGAGGATCTTGTAGCCATGCATTATACATTTCTTCTACGTACGAACTGGAACTGCCATTAAGAAAAGGTTCTGTGGCTACCCGGTTGCTGTATTTTCTGATTGGTTCCGTAACCATCACCTGTGTGGTCCTTGTCAGGTGATGGCCCCGTACCAACCATGAAGCGAACCTTTCAGGTCCACACATTCGTGGTGCCAAAGGCGCCAACGTACTAAATACTGTCCTCGCCTTATACATTTCTTAGCTGTAACAACAAAATGTGGTAATGAAAATTATAGATTAACAAAAAAGTTTATCATTTCTAAAATAATAAGATTATACAAAGTTCTTGGTAAAAAATCAAATGCGTTATAAACGATAAGTCACTTCTATGCGTAACTATAGTAAAACGTGAAGTGCGTCTACAAAAAATTTTAATCTATTTATAAAGAAATATTTTTAAATTTTCCTTTTTAATACATATTAATTCTAGACTTTAGTTGCACAACTCCGTGTAATGTGCCAACTTCTCAATTTTAAGACACGATGAAATCAATCAATCTATATGCCATATATAATTATGGACAATAAATCTATTTAAAAATATTAATTAAAATGTGAATATTGATAACAATATCTATCATGAATTCAATCTGATAATAAAAAGATATTTCAAATTACATTCGCATTTATCGTAATGTATCAGTATATGTGAAATATCAAATATCTATGTAAAAGCCGTACTTGACAAATGGCAAACATCCAAAGCATGTTAATATTAAATTATACGCAAAAGATTAAAATTTAATAATAATAAATTACATTTCTTTATACCTTATTGAAATTTATGTAATTCCTTTACAATATAAGTAGAAGGTGTACTAAGAAAATTATACAGATTTAAAACAAGAAACAAGCGCTAGTAGTCATATATTTATACGGATATACACTAAGCAGGAAACAATATGTCTGTGCATATGGCAATATATGTATATGATGCAGACTATACAATAGTCTATGCAAATAATGCAGTCTAATTGAATAAATTACTAACAAAGAACTGATAAACCACCAAGAAAATCATAATATATGAACATGAAAGTCATGATAAACTCGCTAGACTTAATTTTCTTGTCAAACGACAAATAGAAGTATGCATGGTATATAAGTATAATAAAAATATTTGATTATTTTATAACTTACAGTGCAAAAATTTATTATAATTACCCTGTAGCGTTATGTAATTCAAATTTAAACCAACAAAAAGCATTAGTGCTGATTGCGATATACACGACAAACGATAACAAATTATCAATTGTTACAACATATTAGGAATAATTGATGTACAGTGTGTAGCAATAGAAAATGTACAAAATAAGTAGAAAATACTAAACAAAAAAAGATATGAAAAAAAGGTGATAAATAAGTATAACCTATTCCTTAATCTTTTTTTGCACTAGGTATTTTCCAACAGCGGCAAAAAAATCGATCATTTATTTTTAGAACTTTTAGAGATTCATAGATTCCGATTCTCTGTGTTTAAAATTACTTGACAAAGGGCTTACTTAAGGGCGGGGATGAACGACGATGAACGAATTAAGGAAAATTTGAAGGTTTTAGGGTGGTTCGAAGAAATTATTAATTACTTTTGATTAATGTCAAGCGCGTGTGACATTTGTCTCGAAAACAGGGTTAAATGTCACTCTACGTGTATGCGTATATAGAGTAATAGAGTAGCAGAGGAAGATTCCACGGAAACAAAAGTCGCGAAAGAATAAGCAAGATTAGTTATAGTGTTCCAAATACCTATAGCGATTACACAATTGCATTAATGCCGTGTATATAATGGAAAAAAATCATACAGTTCTTTCCCACACTTTATAGGTTACTCGATTCAGTATCGTTAGCATGATATTTCTGTAGTATCACATTAATACGACAATGTGTAAAGTGAATATTAATAATTTCCATAATGGAATTCGCGTATTTTAAAAATATCGAAGAGATTTTGCATGTGTTAAGTCAGGTGACTATTTTCATCTGGTGCAACAATTTTACGTAACCAAAGGTATCCTATGAAAGAGCAATAGTTAATGTAGGAATTGATATTTTTCTTTTCTTAAACGAGCGATTATTATTCGTTGAAATGATATTTATCGTTGATTAACGTTATCGATTAATAATTGAGCGCAAACGAGATAGAAACTTACGTACCTGATGTTAACGCAACGACAATGACAGGCCGTCCACCATTTGCAACTCACAAGTAGATCGAACTACGTCTTCTTAAAATATAATCGAGAACCAGACGTGAGCGCACCTGGCGGCGAACATTTCTACTACAGCTGTCACGATAATTTGATTTAAAAATTGACCGGCTATTTCTTTGCTCTACATTTTTCTTTCTCAATTATTTCAACCTTATTTTCTTTCCCTTCCTTTGCCCCACTTTTTTCTAACCACTTGCCAGCTTGGGTAAATGAACAAAATGAAATTAAAAACTCGCCATAGATGATAATTTCTTTCTTTGAAAGATAGAAGAACGTATCGGAAACAAATGAATTGCACAGAAAAATATAATCGATATACATGATAAAAATATAATATACGAGTTCTTGTTTCGCGAATTTTTGTAGATTTTTAGTTTTATCTGATTAAAATTGTTTATTTAAATTGTTAAAAACTAAATCAATTTTTACTATCAATGTGGTTGTTTGATAATTAAATCATGTATATTAGTTAACCGAAAAAAAAATTATGGACGTTAGTGAAAAAAAAACTTATTGCACTGGTAATTACATGTATACCTTACATCTATTTATACTACTACGCCACATTTTATTATTATACATGTATTTTGGTTATATTATATATATATATATATATATAAGCTCTTTATACATTTTTATTGTAGTGTGATTAAAACATACTTAGTGTTATATCCATACTAATAGTGGATTTAAACATACTTAAATAATTTACGTTCATGGTCTTATGTTTTATAACAATATACACGTATATAATAAAATCATATGAATCCCATAATATATATATTTAATTATGTTAACCCTTGCTAACACGTATACGTATACATTTAGACGTGAAAAATGTGAAACAATGGTTGCATTCTACAAAAGAAAGATGTGATTCTTTAAAGTATCATATGAAATACTTGAAAATTTTATATCAAGACATGCCAAAAATGCGAGAAAATAAAAAAAATTTAAATAGTCTAAACTGGCAGAATTCTAAAATTATGGCTAGTAATAACGATGAAAGTATAATTTCCAACCAAATAAATTCTAACGACTCTTTGGAGAAGTATTCAGATACTCAGTGTACACTTGTCGATGCTAACGGTAAAGCAAAATACTTTACATAAAGGGTTCAGTCATTCCATACGCTATATTTTTCTATTATTCAAAGTTATGAAAGATAAATTTAAACATATTTTTTCCTTTACAGATGTAAACTTAGAGAATACCTTATCAAAAATTGATACAAAACATAAAGAACAAGAACCAAAAATCTTAAACAAGCAAAATAAGAAAGAAATTGAATTATGTTCAGTTACGCCTCGATCTTATGATATTCCACAGAATATAACGGTAATATAATAAATATTGTATCATGTTTAAAGTGTGTATCTTATAGAAAATTGTTTTTTTTTTTTTTTCTTAAATTATATTCATAAAAATTTTATTAGGAGCGTGAAGAATACAATAATCATTGGCAACATCCATATGAGAAGCATCTAGCGGAATATGCTACAGAATTAATAGAAAATAATGAAAGTTCAAAAAATAGTTTTGAACAATCAATTTTTGATAATCAAAACAAATATATATTTCAAGAGATATCGTCTGCAAGAGATGATATGAAATTGAATATTTCTGATAATGTAAAAGATGAATCTGTAGGTAAAAATAAAATTTTTATAAAACACGAAAAGAAGGAAAGGACAATTTCTTCAGCGTTATCAAGCAAAAAAGGCTCTTCATATAAACTAGACGATATTGTTTCATTGAAAATTAAGAAACGAAAAAGAAAGATACACTCTTCTAATTCAAAGAGTACTGTTACCACAAGAGATACAAACTGTTTAGGAAAGAAGGATGCAAAGAAACGAAAACAAAAAAGTATCAAATAAAGATGTTCATTTGAGAACTTTATACTGATCTTTACGTATATTTTAGATAGTATGAGTAATCGTCATACATTCAAGTCTCAGCAAACATCTAACGAAGTAGTGGAAATTTATCATAATGCAGCAGCAAAAAATGGTAATATTTGAAATTTAATCATTTCATGAACTATATTAACATGTTGATACTTTTAGCTATAAATAAACCACAAACTGTATCTACAAAATCAAAGTGCAAGGAAAATAATAACTGTCAACATGTTAAGGATACTAATGTAGATAATTCGCAAAATTACTCCCAAAATCAACGCCAAGCTAAACAAAAAATGGAGTACAGGTTTGCAGTAATAATTGTAGAAGTAATAATATTAAGTATCATAATATTACCTGTGCCTCATTTTAGGGCAAGAAACATAGATATTAATGACCAAAATAATAATTTAGAGGAATCCACTAATCTTTCAAGTACCATGGAGAAGTACAATTTGCATAAGGCCCGTGCAATTATACAAGCATCGCAATGCAATCCCATAATTAATCATAATTACGAAATGCCAACTTTAGCTTCAAAATTGAAAAGAACAAATCGCTTGTATTTCAGTGGATTCAACTTTCGAAATATACCCTTTGTAGTGGGGACTTCTGTAACTCCAAGTCATAATTTAGGTTTAAATATTCAAGAAGTATGTGCACTGTTAAATGTAAAAAAATATTAAAGAATATGCTTGTTGCTAGCAACTTTCTCCTCTTTGAAAGGTTTTAAGTATAATGAAAACAAGACACTCTACTGGAAATGCAATTGCTCCCCTTTTTATTCGTAAAATCAGCAGAGGAATGAAGCCTGTATCAATTTTAATGGAACAAATAAGTAATCAACAAAGTAAATTGTCTCGCATGAATACTCAAATTAGTAGTACACGTATACAAAAGGAATGTTTATTTACTAATAAGAATGGACAGCTACTAGAGGATCCAAATATGCTTTTAAATTGTGATGAAAAGGGATTAAGTACTTTGAATGTAAATTTGAAATCAAGCATAGAAAAATATCAAGATCTTCATCAGGAAACGGTTTGTGCATAGTAGAAACTCTCAAAATTATTATCAATGTAATGTAGTAGTACAAATATGGTATCATTCAATCTAAGAAGTTTATATTGAAGTTCATATTTCATCGTTTATAGGACACTAGATCAGAGAATCAATTAAATATGTTAAACAAATTACAAACGTTACATGCAACAGACAATAAAATGTTAAAATTGTTTGCGTCCCAACAGAATGTAAAAACAAAAATGGAAATTCCAGATATACAATCAAAAATTTGTCAGGTAGTGTTAATGAAAACTAATTGATTATTTGTTTATTTCGAGTAAAGGTATTATATAAAAGTATTAATTTTAAACAAGTTACAGAGTAGTATATATGAGAACAATATATCTAATATTTCATCCACTGATCATTCTCAAGATTCAAAAGGAATACAAGACGTTCTCATTAATCTTCATGATCAATTTGAAGAAATGAACTTGTAAGTTGTATTACCGAGTATTACTATAGAATTTTATAACATATTTTGTTAATTTAATACTTTTATATCGATTATAGAAAATATGAGAAATTACAAGCAAAAACAAACGAATGCAGTAATAAAGAACTAGAAGAAGAGATACTACATCTCGAAAAAGAGTTAAGCGTTAAAGAAGACGAAATAAATACTGTAGTTAATTTGTACAAAGAGGTACTCAAATTGAAATAGGTCCTAGCAGTAATAATATTTATTTAAATAAATGTTTAATATTTTCGTTCTCAGGTAATGACATTAAAACGAGAAATGAGATTATTGCAAGAAAGGAACGGTTACATTTGCATATCGTCGGAAATCCCATTGGAATCAAATAAATTATACCCGATTGAGCCATTTACCTCGATTAAATCTTATAGGACGAGTTTTCAACGATTTCATCGCAAAAGAGGCAATAGTCTTTTTACACCAAGAGAACCTACTTCTCTTCGTTTAACCGGATTTCTACGACAAATTCAGACGTTTCAGAAGCAATTAAAATTAACATCTTGGTAACGTTATATCGTGATACATCATGTTCTTCATATAACATTATTCAATTACTGCTTTGTGTAACATCATCATAAATAACGATCCAGAATTGATCAGAAAGTAATAAAAGCAAAAAAGAACATAAAGTGTAAGACAAATAAATCTCTTTATAAGTAAACAACCGTGATTTTATACATTCATCATTATACAAGGTGAATCACTACTCACCTTAATTACAGAATTTTAAAGTACTGCTGATTAAATAAAGAAATTCCATAATTTTTATAGAACAGAAAGAGTCAGATAAATTATATCTCCCGCTTTAGAGATAAGAGAGAGAGAGAGAGAGAGAAAGATATATAAGAATGCTATAAGGAAGAGTGAGACAGATAATACCGACCCTACTCTAGAACCCCTGGCGCCACCTCTGTGAAAAGTGCTCAAACTGCTCGCACAGCGTTATCGACAGCGAAGTGAACTACTGCTGCACTAGCGTCATCTCTGTGGAAAGTGCTGAAACTGCTCGGGAATTAGTTTCGTTATTCTGTCAAGAGATGGCGCCATCAGTCGGTCGGTAGTTCACTTCGCTGTCGATAACGCTGTGCGAGCAGTTTGAGCACTTTTCACAGAGATGGCGCCAGGGGTTCTATAGTTGGGTCGGTATCATCTGTCTCACTCTTCCTTATAGCATTCTTATATATCTTTCTCTCTCTTACCTCTAAAGCGGGGGATATAATTTATCTGACACTTTCTATTCAATGAAAATTATGGAATTTCTTTATTTAATCAGCAGTACTTTAAAATTCTGTAATTAAGATGAGAGAGAGAGAGAGAGAGAGAGAGAGAGAGAGAGAGAGAGAGAGAGAGAGAAGCGAAAACGAATAAAGAAGTTTTTGTGAAATTTGCTGCCCTTCACGTCTACAAATAATTAGTTCAATAGAAGATCAACGTTTTCGTAATTTATAAATTTTGCCTCCTGAGATAAGTTTAAACTTTTATTTCTTCAGCTATTTTCGAGTTTCCGGGCAAAATAGGGACTATTATAATAGCAAATTTATTGCTCTTTTCAATATTGTTTGTCATTTTCTTGTAGGACTTACGGTTTGGAAGATGCAATCAATAATATGAGTGAAACTGGTGTTTTACTGAAAAAAACAAAAATCCCAATTTTCTCTGCCATCTTTACAAATCGGACCTAGGTTTGTATGAACATTTTTGTTGCTTTTGAGGTGTAGTATCAGCTGTAAAAATTTGTGACACGAGTAGTGAATCACCCTGTATATAAAATAGTTCAGAGTATAAAGGTTTTAAATTAACAACATTCAATAGCTTTGTTATATTCGTTGTTATATGTTCTATATAACAGAAACAACATGTTTTGTTGATCTTATCCTTTTTTATTATTCGATTATACTTATTCGTTATAACGGTAGTTGATTTCTATGGTTTTGTATATTTATTTATGCACCTTCTCGTATCCATATGCATCATTTATACGTATATACATAATCTCATATTTATAAACGCTGCAAAATAATGCAAATTTTCCCCGTAGCACAATTTAATTTTTGCTTCTTCGTTGCTAATTTTATATTATTTATAATACACGTACAAACAAATGACAAGACACGCTGTAAACGGATGGTGTCTAGAAATAATCTTCAATAATTACTTAATCTCAATTAAAATAGCAGAAAAGTACCTTTCTTGTACAATGTGAAGAAATTTATTTCGGATAATATTAATGAAACAAATTATAGTAGCACTTTCTGTTCTATTGTAAAATTGTTCGTAAAATTCTTTCGTATTTCTAGAGAAACGCCTATAAAAATAATTATTTTAAAAATCATTGTAAGAAATTGTAAATAAAAAAAATTGTGATACTTTAAATTCATTAAAAAATATAAAGTATGCGTTAACTTTATTAAATGCCAGATTTCCATCTTCGATTTTTTTTACTTCAAATTTTCTTTTACTCTTAAATGTAACGTTTTTATTTAAGTTATTACTTTTCCTTTAAATTTACTTTACGATCTTTTAAACAGATCATTTTTTTACTTCAATTACCTTCTACGAAGGAAACAACCGAACACACTTCCTCGCGCGCGTCAAGAAATTGTTTGAAATGAAATAAAATAAAATAAAATAAAATAAATATAAAAGAAAAAGAGGAAAACGGGAAAGAAAATTGGAAAATGTTCTCACACACACTCTTCCATTAACACAATAATACATGTAATATATATCTCATATTGTATCACAGACTAAAAGATACTTTGGTCTAAAAAATGGTTTGAATTTTTGTTCATTCCGCGTATTCTAGTGCAGCGAGTAAAATTTATAATGAATGTCAATTGGACCAATGCAAATATTAACACGTTAAAAAAAAAGTCACTTTTCCGCTGAAGCATACAAAATGGATAAGTGTTAAAAAAAAAAGCTGAAACTGTCACAACTTTTATTTAGCAAAAAAGGAAAACAAGTATTGTATTAAAATGTTGCAAGGAACCAATTGAAATTATGCACAGAATTTTAAATATTTTTTTTTATAATCGATTTAAAAATTCGAACATCGATCAATGTGATTTTAATTAAGAATTTCAATAATTCACAATCAACCATTTTTATAGAATGCATTTTCTATACCATTGTTTGTTAATTCTTGATTTATATCGTTTAAACTTTATAGTTCTGCAAAGCTATTAGAAAACGCGAACCTCTTTGGCGCACTTCCACGATGGTAGAATTCGCAAAGCATTTCTTGTTTCATGTCCTCATGTGCTTTAAACTCAAGCTATTTAACACCTTCGATTAAGACGCTTCGTCAGGCTACTGCTTACATACATTATACCTGCATTACGTTACAATAATTGCCTTAAAATTTTACTTGCACAAACATAAAACGTAAAAATTAACGAGCCTTTATAATGAATATACTTAATACAGCTATTAGACTGTAACAGTTTATAGTACTCTACAATTATAACATGTGATATCTCTTTAAAAGGTACTTACATTATAAATAACCCCACAGATTCGTTCTTTACTCTCAACGTTTCATCTGACGATTATTTTCAAATGATAAAATAAATATACTGACTTTATTTCAAGTAGTGTACAATCTGAATATTATCCACTCTTTGTTTTCGGTCGCGCAATTCATGTACCAGTTAAGAAAAAAAAGAGAAAAATGATATATACCGTGTTACATTATGTAGAAAGAAATATAATGTTGTTAACAACAGTAGTCAAAAAAATATAACATTACTAAACACAATGGAGTAGTACAGAGACGCGAGAATATGTAATAACTTAAAAAGAAAAAAAAATGATTGTATAATGTACTTATTATATTCATTCCTATTATGAAATTAATTTCATAATTTCATTGTCCACTTTTAATGTTTTTTTTTGTTTTTTGTCTTTTTTTTTTGTTTTTTTCTTTTTTGTAATTTCTCTTTCTATTTCATTCTATTAATTTATAGCAAGATACATACGTGTATAGTGTTTTCAAGCAATAACTTCTTTTGCCGTTTTGTTTTATTTATATATATTCAACACCTAGTCCAAACATAAAGAAATGCATAAATGTAGAAAAATATGAAACATTTGCATCTTTGTCGCATCGAAATATATACGTACGCAAATAATGTAAAATAGGAAGAAGTTAACTCGTCAAGTTTCAATTAAAATGTTAGATGACATTGGTAAAAAAATATATACAAAATCTTCAATGTGGGGTAAGTCAGTGGCATTTTTTATCTTCAACACTTTGTTACGCGATGTTCCTATTTTTATAAATAAGCAGACGTTACATTAATCATGCTCTTGAATGCAAAAATAAACATTTCCTTTTTTTATTGGATTCGACATCGAAGAAAAGTAAGTGCAAAATGGCAGATTGTGTTTATAACGAGAGATAGCCACTGTTACTCTCCAACTATTAATGTTTAGAGCTCAAATTACTATCTTGTTACTAATTATATCATTTATTATCATATTATATCATTTTATAATATGTATTCCAATGAGTCTTATCAAAAAATGAAACGGTTAAAATTATAATAATCAAAATTGTCTTTTTAAAGTATTCCACAGAAACGTTATACTATTTCCAATAACTTATTTCGCTGCAGTGAAAAATTTGCAAATGAATTTAATTTAGTAATATTCATGAAAGTAGCTCAAAATAGAGTTTTTTAAGTACATTCAATAGATTAATTTAACGTTTTGACTTTTAACAGTTCATTGACCAGTTATAACGAATATTTATAAACTGAAGGTACCGCAGCTAGATAAGTATTCTATTCCTGTTCTATTGTTTTGATTTTTGGATAAATTTTAAATGATCACACATACTGCCTTCTCCTTTAAACATCTGTCACTTTCTTTAAATATTTTCTCTTGACATCTCTATTGCACCGATAGTATATTATCTATAGTTGTATGAATTATCGATTGCCTAATGATCACTGCGCATATTTCACACGTTCCACGATATTCAGTGTTTTTCTTGTTGCTAGATACAGATGTAGATCTCAAGGGATCAATTAAATACTTCGTCAAGCATTTTTAGCTACCAGAGCATCAATCAGACGGAGCTTTGCTTTGGCCTGCTTATATGATTCGTAAACGGTTACAACTTGTGGCTCACGATCTTCTCTTTGCATTCTACGACCAACACGAACTTCGAACTGTGCTTCTAACTCTTTCAGCGCTCGTCGCAGACGCTTTTTTTCTTCTCTGGTTAATTTTTGTTGTATCAATAATTCTTCCCTAAAATTAAGTTCAGCAACTAGTTAGTATATTATTTCTAGACTAAGCAACAAACTTCGAAATCATCTACTTAAGTCTTACTGTGGAAGTGCATGAAGACTTTCGTTGTTACTACGGCTTCCTTCGCTGCTGCTATGCTGACTATCACTGTCAGTTGGTAATTGGTCTACCGAATCTATACAATCCAAGATACCTCTATGCGACATGTCAGGTTCGCTAGCTCTTCTTTCGTTATCAGATGGATTATTAGGTAAATTAGACGATGTAAAATCCATTGCTTCGTGCTCCAAAATAGTAGCTAATTCTGATATACTATCTTTATTTTTGCTCTATAAGAGAAAGGTATTGTAATTTGTCATACATTAACACATATTTAATATCTTGTTATTAGATCTTTTACGAACAATATACATATGTTTATTTTATAGTGTCACTCACCACTCCTGCTCTAATAAGTAATCTTTTTAATGTTCTATATTTATCATACAAAGGCCGCACGACAGCCCTATCTTCTTTGGAAACTGGTCTTCCAAAAGTATTTTCAATATGAAGCAGAGCTTTTTGGACAGCAGTTTTTTCGTCTATTAATTGTTCGTAAGTTAATTCCTCCATATTCTCGGGTCTGTTATACTTTAATCTTTTTTCACAAAGTTTCTTTTCTATTTCTTTTACCATTTCTTCCATTGACATTGCTCTAGACTTTTCTTGACTATTATTATTATTTGTTGGGCTACAGTTAGTTGTTCTTGTTCTATTACTTGCGTTAGCCAATAACACGCTAACTGGATCATCCTTTAACTGTTTATGTTCTTTTCGCAATTTATTTAACTCTGTACACAATCGTTTGATGTCCCTATTACACATTTTATCCGAATGACTTGGACGATAACCAAAATTTTCTTCGAATTCGTCTTCGAATTTCTTTATTTTTTTCTTTAAGCCATTTATATGCTTCGTCAGATTTTTCAAACTAAACTCCGTTATGTTCGAGCTAACAGGTTGTATCTCGTTTTCAGAATAAAAACGTCTAGGTAACAATAAGGAATTTCGCGGGGACAGCATAGCCTCGACTCGCGCGTCAGCCTCTTCGCCCTATAAATATGTGTGATTAATATGAAATATTATCATAAAAAAATTTTAACAATTAGACATAATATTGTATTGTTGTTTACGTTTTCTTGTCGTTGAAAAGTCCAATTAGTTAAGCTGGGGTTATTTAAATCTTCATGGCTAACTGTGGGTGGACGGGCCGGTGATGGTGATCGGCTTGGACCACTGCTCAACATTTCCAAAAAACTTTGTGCTGGAGAACCATTACGATTATTGGGGCTCGATGACACATTATAAACGTTATCAGTTTCTTCTTCGTTTTCCTGATAAAAAATTGTTACATGCATATGTGTTTTCCTCCTTGCTTCAGGGGTAATAAGATCGATAGAAACTTTACCTTGCTAGAATTTTCTCCATCCGCAATTTTATGCACTTTTCTTCTTCGAGCTTGCCTTCTTCCTCTTGGTGTGATACTTCGACTGAAACGTTCGCTACTTCGCAGTTTTTCAGCATCGCATTCGAATTTTTCTGTTTCTAAATCTGTTTCGCACGGTGATGAAACCGGTGGTGTTCTCTTCAATACCGGTGAAACATTTGTTCGTTCGTGCAAGGGAAGATTTCCACATCTCTGCAAATAAACAACTTCATGTCTGTAAAATGCAAAATACGTACGCACTAACATTATTTGAATAATAACTCGGAGAACTCACAACACCATGACCCATGTCTTGTCCAAGTTGAGATAAAATATGCAAATGTTCTTCACTGTTGAAATCTTCGTGACTACTCACACGTCTAATCGTATCTGCAGTCTCGGTAGGACTCTCAAGGGCACGTTCTTCGCTACTACTTCTGGAAGTATTCCATTCGTTAAGAAAAGAATAGAAAAGCTCGTACCGAGTTTTCTATTTAAATATCGACAAATCGTTTCGTTTAATTCAATCATCCATTGTACCTTATCAATTTTCGTTCTTGACAACATGATTCGTGACGTTCTTTACGTTTACGCGGTTTCAGCGCGCAAAGCAGAGACGCACCTTCGGAATCCTTTAACTCGTTATTTGAATCCTTGCAAATCTTACAGTCACTCGCAGGAATCACGCCATTCACCACGTTATCATGGATGCTGAAAGCAATCAAAAGGAAACAAAAGTTACGTATAAATATTTTAAATGTTTCATTTAAAAATACGTGAGAGTATTATTGCGCGAGTAGTATTTCATTTAAGAATATGTACGTATAAATATACATATATATACATATATACATATATTACACGCGCTACTTTATCCTTTATTGGTGGGTTGCACGCGATTGGAAAATTCCATTGCCACGCCATTGAGGACCGGTTCGAGTAGAATTTATTGATTACAAACTTTCGGTACAGTTTCATTGATTAAACAATGAAGCTATCAAATAATATATAAAGAAAATCTTGCATCATCCTCGCATATAAAGAATCATTAAGACGTCTTAATATATCGATCGAAATATTTCTTTAATGCTATCTTATTTTTAAAGTTTCACAGTTCTGTCTAGAAACCACAGCTCGTCCGATTGCGCCGCCGTTGAAGAATAGAAATGCCTGTGAAAACGCCAGTCATAAGAGAGATCATATCGTCACGTTTTCCTCAATTCCTTCCTACTATTAAAGGATTGTTAGAGGAGAACGCAGTGCCGTAAAGTCTCGTGATTGTCGCATAATGTTAGCTACACGTTGGATGTACGAGAATGACCAGAAAAAGTGAAGATATTTAAAGAAGAAAAAAAAGAATCGTCGAATGTTTATTCGCGTGCCTATTCCCTAGGAACTAAAGAAACGTGCAACGAGCTTACTGTACACGTATCACTCCGTTCCGTTGTGGCGGTCGCTCATATAATCACGAACACCAACTTTCTTTTCCAATGGCGGACCACTGGCGCGAAAACGAGTCTCTCGGTGATTCGATGAAACATTTATGGTCACCTGCTTGAAGAACTAGAGGAGCAGAAAGAGCGTCCTTATGTCTACTCGTACGTAAACACGTATGTTGAGATTTGTTCAGGGTCAGAAGCTTTCAATGGCAGCCGGTTGAAACCGCGCGGAATAGGGTCTCGTTAGGAAAACCACCACCACGGTTTCACAGTCGAATTCACATTCACTATTTTAATGCGATGATACGCGTTGATGTACACCTCGTAGGTAAGCAAGAAGTTAACTGGAACGAATCAGAAATTAGACTGCGTCGCACTTCCCAATCGACTCTCCTCTATATTCCGCCGTTGAAACTGGCACTGCTTCTCCGAGGTTCGGCCACGGTGTTCGACTCTACTCGTGACGCGCACGACTTCTTCGACCCCCCCCCCCCCCCCCCCCCCCCCCCCACGAATCCCTCTATGTATATAAGTATTTATGTATCAATGTTTACGTGACAACCTCGAAATCAATCAACTCTTTTCCCGTTTATAATCTCGATACGCCTATTTGTGATCTGCCTGCCTGGGAATTGTCTGAACCTACACTAGTCTTTGCTAAAAAAAAATCAACTAATCTTAATTAATTAAAATTACAATTATATGCATAAAATTTTGATTTCAGCGGATGTTCATGACTTATTATGGTAATGCTCGATTAAAAAAAAAACAAAAATGCTAAGGTATACAAGAGCCGTGCGTGCTTTTCTATACTGTATCGAAGAAAAGTTACACACTTTGGGGCTGGTTCGAAAGCGTACAATTAAATTGCCGTTTCAACGGAACAAAATAATTTTATCGAATTAATTTCATTCGTTCCTTCTTGGTGGATATTACCGGAAACGTCCGAGACACGTACAGCAACAGTGGTAACTTGATATCATAATCGAAATTCTTATTTCAACTTAACCGTAATTCTATTCTTCCAGTAGAATAAAATGAGCATGCTCCGTTAACATTGAACGAATACGATCATCGCTCGTTAGTACGAAATAATGATCGATAACGAATGTAATTCCAGTACCTTGCGATCGCATGGCTAGCATCCTTGACGTCAAACTGAGCGTTATTTTTGGCCGGCGATGTACATTTAGCACGGAGCTACATCGTAAAATCACCGGCAAATAGGATACAGATGCATTTCGGGTTCGACGGCAAATTTATTCGGTAGGTTTCGAACAAATTTTAACACGCAGTACGTTGTATGTTTTGCAAAAATAATTGTACGGCAAAATAATTCTTCGTTGATACAAGGAAACCACGATTCTTGTGTGTTTTATATTTTATAATTAGCCAACTTCTTTCGACGAAAGATCTTGGTTCCTAAACTATTTTCGCCCTATCCCAGGCATGATTCTTGGTTTAAACCGGCTTGTCCGATCAAACAACTATTGACACACTGCTACGCTTCTACGTAATTGTATGTGACTACGTTTAAAACCAACAAAAGACATTAAGAAAGATTACGTCATTGCTGCAACAGTGCTTGAAATCACGAGACCGCACAGAATGTATTACTACGTATCGGTTTGACGCTTTTACACGTCGTAATCAAATTGAAATCGAAATTCAGCTTCGGTTTTTCTACATTTCGATTATTTTCTGCAGATCTCCAAGTTCTGCCATCGAAGAAGATCCTGATTTTGATTTCATTTTGTAATTGCGGACACATGGACACATTTCAAGGTTAACAAACGTACGTGTGGGCCCATTGTAATACAACCGGAAGAAACCAGGGGCAAGAGAAAACTTGATAATTTCCTTGTTTATCGGATTGAGGCTCGCGTAACAGGTATCGAGAGTGGCAATTTATAGATTTCGCTTGAAAATTAACCTCTGCGCTGGTAATCTATAAAAAGTCGCGGTTTACAATCCGATGAGAAGCCAGTAAAAGGAACTATTAATAGTCTGCCGCTATTATGTAATTCGAACGAATCGATGACTATGCATAACCGTGCAAAGGTTGAACAGACACAACTTTTATCATATAGCAGTCACACATTTTCGATGAGTGCAAAAAAAAAACAAGTTTTTATGTTCACAAACATTACCAGAAACTGCATCGCCAATATAGAGTCTAAAAAAGATGTTCCATTCTTACTTCTCTCTTGTTGTTTTCCCGGATAAAAACATTATCACACTCAAAAATCGTATTAATATTGATTATTATTGATCGAACGACAATACTCTATGAAATCAAACGTAATAGCGTTTCCTATAATCCTATAAATTAAAAAGTTCTGAGAGTATCTACTTTATTGTAGTTCCACTGTAACAAAACCGAGAAATTCGATAGGATAAAAACGTACGTTGTACATTATAGTATTATTATGCAAGAGGCGTAGTGTACACCTTACATGTGAATCGAAAAATAAGTATGGAACGAAAGGAAGTCTCGATAGTGCTTTCAAGAACATTCGTTAGTGTTGAATCATTCCAACGAGGTCAAGGATCGATCTGTGTTCTCGGCAGGAATTAAGCGAAAAAAACTCGGATTTTCTTACGATTGATATAACGTACATGTTATCAGCGGAAGATAAAAAAAAAGGAGGAAAAATTATGCTTCGCAACATAACTTACCAGTCCGAAAAGAGTGCAGATGCCTCGACCAAGATATCACGAAGAAGTGTGGTGGCTGGTGGAACATGAGGTAGAATCACCGGGGCGAACACACCGCAAACGCCAGCGCTACGTCCATGTTTAGCCTCGTATTTGCTTAGATAAAGAGCCAAGTAACCAAGCAAACGATAATGAGAGGATGGTAGAGTCGACAAAAGCTCCTTCGTTAAATTAACCCAACAATCATGATCGTTGGCGTAATTCTCTGTGAACGGAAAGTTGGATATTTTAAATGGATCGGATTTATTAAAAATGTTATTAAATATAGGAAAGAAGCGAGGAGATACTGACGAGCATGAATGGCCAATAGTTTAGCCACGAAAGTCGATGGCACGACAGGTTGCGGTAGTTCTTTTAGGTATTGCCGAAGTAACGTAGCCGCGGTTGGGGGGCAAGCTGCAGCTTCTAAATCGGCATCTCCTCTTCTTTCGAAAGCAGCCCTCAGTCTTTCCGCCAGTCTCGGACTTCCACCGGAAAGACGAAACACCGCAGCGCTTTGAAATCCGTGGGCTTCGATATAACTGCATAATCGGTGCACCACGAAAGGTACACCGGTGTCGAGGTACGGCTCGATTGTATCTAGTCGGGTACCAAAGATCTTCGTAGACCCTCCGTTACGACCCAGCAACGATACTGCCAGAACGCGTTTCACTTTTGCTAAACGGGACTCGTCCTTCGAAATGATTGAATTTCATCTATTATCATATCCGTATGCGATCATTATAATATCGTAAATACAGTGGTTAATAGGTTGGACAATATGAAATGCAATCGAAGAAAATTACCTTCTCGTGGACTTGCCGAGATCTAGTGGGGCTTATCGAAGATCCATGATGATGATGGTGGTGATAGTGATGATGATGATGATGATGGTGATGCTGATGCTGCTGGTGATCGAGGTGATTGTTATGGAGGTGGTGATGGTGTTCCTGCTGAGGACGTCTCATCCCACTTTGTCTACACCGCGAACCGCCGTCACCGCCGCACTAATTAAATTGACAAATATCGATATTAAAAAACAAGATTTATCGAAAATCTAAAACAGATAATACTAAATGTCTTTGCCAAGAAAAATTCTTCGATACCAACCGAATAAGAGGTAGTAATATTATAGTAATAAACGAAATTAATAATAATTATTGTCTAACGAAATTAACGCGTAATTATTAAATAGGTAGGGGGACTTACAATGCACTCTCTCGCAACCCTCCACAGGTTGAAGTAAATGGAGTTCAGCCTGAATGCTACCTCGAATTACACCTACTGGATTTTCGGTTGTTCCTCCGCGTAGTGTATTTATCAGTGGTTGAAGTGTATTAAGTAGAAATGTGCTTCTCTTATCGAGCTCGAAAAGACAAATATGTATGTAATAAGACAGTTGCAAGTTGCAAGTTATCCAACGATGTTACCTTGAACGAACGTCGCGGAACGTTTCATTCCTCTATCACGTTACTAGTCACTTTAATTGCGGTAACCTTGCACGGTAAATTCGTTCCGTTGGATTTGTTTCACGTTTATTCTCCGTGTCACTCTGATTTCCCGGGTCACCAATCTTCTGTTTCATACGGTAAACGAGAGGGCAAAGAACGATGTGTGGGGCAAATGGACTATGAGAATTCTCGAAAGAAAAAGGCTCAGCGAAGAAAAGTCCTTCGACGATACGCGCACAGGACTCTCGAACAACTTTAAACCGACGTTGGCAACCAATAGAAATTTAAAAAGAGATCCTTTAATTCGACTAGTTTTGGGTTCATGTCCCTATCACGGCACATTGCATCGAGCCCTTTCTCTAAGGCGAAGGGCACTGCCTATGGCTGCTTCAAGAAATGTGTCGACACCAGCCGTAGCGTAAGCATCGAGGGTCAGAACCGAAGATGAGTTTTAGGTCACCACTCTGTTCCTTGTCCTGGCATGGTCTATGTGTCTCCTCTTAAACTTTTACCGTCTCTGCCTTCTGAAATCAAAACGAGCAATCTTTCAATCTATTACTCTACACCAAATTGAGACACGTTACATTGTCTTTACTAATCATTTACTCGGCTGGTTCCTACAACTTTCTTTCGGTTAGCAATTCTCTTTCCAACTAGTAAACTTAACTCTTTTGTTGTTGCGAATTTCAGTGCGAATTGTATTACGGATGAAAATATTTAATAACAAACATCAGCAACTATCGAGTTAGTTAAGAAATTTTCAATTAAACGTTTACGAAGTGCTTGACGATCTGGAAGTTTGAAAACTTTTTGTCATCATTACCAACCATTGAGTGCGCGTACGAACGTTTATTACTCTAGAACTTTCTTCAACGTTGAAGTACACACTAACGTCGGACACGTACAAATTTTAATTTATCGAATTTTCTCTGATTTCCCGAAGAGAGAGAGAGAGAGAGAGGGAGAGAGTGAGAGAGAGAGAGAGAGAGAGAGAGAGAGAGAGAGGGGGGGGATGAGAGAGGAAGGGAGTTTACAAAACTGCCTTATAATCGTACAGGCGATCGATAATTGTGCAATGGAAACGGCATTTCGTTTCGTACAAGTAAATTCTACAAGAAGTAAAAGGAGATAAAATTTCTGAAAGATGCCCGCGTGTAATGACACGCACCACCCGTGACAGAAGAACGTGGAACGCAACACGTCGTATCATTGTTTACCTTCGGTATCGAAAATACAACGAAACAGAAATAAAAGTAATCGACCGAAATGGATTCCCAAGCCGATGTATTTAGTTCAGAGTAAACTTGGATCACGTATGCATATATACTTATATAATGTATGTACATAGCATACGTATACATATTACGTATTCGGAAGATCAGCAAACTTTGGTTTTCATACTTTCCACCGATTACCTTTTCCTCTACTAGCAACAAACGCAAAAACGTCCATGTGTTCATTATCATGCATTAAAAGGCAAGGAGTAACTAAAAAAACAAAGATTAGTATCACATACAATCAAGTAATAGATAGCAACGAGTTTTGTTAGTACGATAAAGGAAAAGAAATTCGTATACCTGAGAAAAACTATAATAATCATAATGATCAGAGGAAATCGGTCACAAATGATACGCGAGGCGATACTGAGTTTCACGAGCACGTTATCCGGCCTTATTCACTCGTCTCTACAAACGACGATAGCCCCTTTACGTCTCTATCGTTGACGAACTCGAGTAGCGTTTCGAACATATTACAGACCCCCTTGGCAGCAGATATCGCGAGGACGAGGGCGCATGCACTATCCTCCAAGAATCAATAGACCGCTCCGGTCACGTGAAACATCCGCGCGAACAGAGAGAAAGAGAGGAGAAGATGGAGAGAGACTAACCTTAGTCGGAGACAGAATTTCATACGGAGATGAGAAAAGAATTGTGGTGGGGATATCGTACAAGAAGATGAAAGGAGAAAGCAAGTGTATGTATTTGGGGGGGGGGGGGGGGGGGGGAGAGAGAGGAGGATAGGAATGAGGGACAAGGAATGCACGAACGAAAAAGAAAGTAAAACCACCGCAAGAGAGATTATAAAAGAGTAAGGACTGGTAAAAGGGCTATAATTAAAAATTTGAAATGGCAAACTGTTATTATTCCGAGGATTCTATTAAACCTAACTTATGAAGAAAAACAATTTATCTCACAGATGTATGCGTGTGTGCGTGTATGTCTTTAGAAGCCGATATCTGTCCTTTAAACATCAGAACCTTACCCACTGATCAATTCAGGAAAAGATCACTTATTCAAACTCTTTCTAGCTACTTAACTTTCTATAATTTCATATTTTATCCGAAGAACCAAGTGTAACTCCTAAATTTCGATATGTTTTTTATCAATATCCATTATATCAATAAAAACAGAATAATCACATATATAATGCCTTTGTAACCAGTTGACGTAAAATGCATCTAATCAATACCTGCTCATCGTTTATCTTTCTATTATTTTCATACGACATTACAATGCGAGTTACAGTTACCATTCAATGTATATAATTATTCACATCTGCTTTTATTTTGTAATTATATATATATATATATATATATAGCAAATTTTATATACATTAATGTTACCCATAAATGTATTATCTTTTAATATTAGTTTTCATTTTCTCATTCCATCGCATATATTATGAAGACATTTAACGTAACAAATAAAAAGGATACTGTTAAGAACAATGAATGAAATAAACACATAATACATTCAACTATGATATTATTTAAGTTAAGGATAACATACCTTCTTATAAGTTATATACATGTGTATTTCTTATTTCATAATGACAGTAATGTTCGTTTTCTTCTAAATTGGCGATAGAAATTGATGAAAGGCAAGGATTCTTCGGAAACCAGTATGCCATTAGCAAGAGTTAACGTATAACCAGAGGTTAAATGAATACGATTAGAAATTACATAAAATAACAGTAACTGTTCGTCGAATCGATAAAATTTACGTTCACGGTATTAAAAACAGTATGCAGAAACACGCGGATATATAAATAAACATTTTTAGTTTTGTTTTAATCTTTAGTGTGAAATAAAATTTTGTAACAAAACATTTGACATCACTCTTTAAAATACACGACCGAGTTACTTGGTAACCACCGTATCCATGATACCGACGCAAACGTATTATAGGTACGCCATATTAGTTGCACTGTACATTTAAACTGAATCAATTATTGTTACGTTTTCACGTATTATTTCCTATAATATGTACAAATCAATTGACCAGCCATAAAAATAATAATTGTAGAATTCAAATAGTATATTAAAAGGAAATTATATAGTAGGGATAAAGATTATCGAATTGCCGGAAGTACTCACTTTCTACATTTTCTTTCGTACTTTGTGGTAAATTACCGAAAGTATATCTACATGTATATATTACATATAAATCGTATTAACTTCGATACGCGTAAAAAAATTAAATTATATTATATTTTTACGTTTGCAAATGAAATCAAATTCTGCAGGAATTCGAATTGGAGCACCCTGTGGAGAAACATCAAGTTAATAATTAACACAGAATTAAAAATTTATTTATTAATAGTCGAAGAAATTGTTCTAAATACCATACAATAATAATAACATTTTGTAACTTATTATACGATTATGTAAAGCAGATTAAAAAGCAACAGTTTTTTATACCATTATAACAAAATAAGCAAACTGTATAGTATGGAAGGAGAAATGTGTGCACTTAGACAAAAAACATGGGCGAATCTTTATTTAATTGTAAATTCATCTTACTTCGCTGTTCCTCTTGTAAATTATTTATATTTAAACGAACGCTGTAAAGTATGAACCATAAATACCCATACTGAATATGTATAGTAAAATTTATTTGTTAATACATCTACTGCATATAGTGAACTTACTTGTGTATTAATGCCCTGGCTCTGAAAGCAGCTAAGTGAGCATAGTACGTAGGTGCAGGATAACTAACTGATCTTGTACAACGTGCAAACATATGACAAAGATAATATGTCAATTGTTCTATTTCGTTTTCTGACATGTCAATTTCATTGCATATACACCTATATTTTGTAGGTCTAGCAGTACCCTAGAAACACTTTTTAGATATACTAAGAGAAATTTGTCGTATTTTATAATTATTAAAAGTATATCACGCTAATGTGGCTAACTTACCTGAATACTGGCATGAGATACGAGATAAAAATCTATGTGAGTCGGATGCGTGATTTCTGTATCAACGATGGTACCTGCTTGCACGTTAAAGTTTCTATCGTCGGAATTCATCCGATCAGTTGGAAATAGGCGTATGTGATGTCTTTTTTGAACAACAAGAAAGGTGATTGCGATCTCACGTTTTTCAGATCTGTTTAGCTGTGCAATAGCCTTTTTTATGGCAGTTAATTCAAAATGCATTACTTGTGGTAGCTGCCCTTCGCTCACACCATCTCTGTGTATGTATAAATAAATATATAAATATTTCCGTTACAATTAAGTTCATTAATTAGTAATTAAAACCATTTACCGATAGAAAATTAAGTGTTTGGGTTTATGTCCAGTTTTTTTATAAAAAAACATTAATTGACTTTTTATAATTTCTTGTAAATCCTGAATCATCTCTTCCTTTGGTGATTGAAGCCTTAATTCAATATTATATTGGAAAGCATTGGGATCATAACTTGCTGCAACCTGTATCAAAATAATATTCAATTAATATACTAATCGGTAACTAATTCAAATATTTCATATGATTGAAATTAGATAAATTTCATACAGCAGCAACTGAAGGTATGTCCGTAGCATCGGGCGATGGATGAGTTACATCTGCACCAATTATTATACACGGTACTTTTAAACAACGTGGACTGAAACAATACAATATATATAAAAATACTGTATATAAAATACTCAGGTATATAACATATATATATAAGCTGCAAAAATCATAAAAGTTAATATTACCGATGTATAGGAGCCAAAGTATGATTAACACCATTAAGCTTTGAATTGATTTTCAACAGAATATTTGTAATCGTTGCATCACTTAATTTTCGTAAAGTTTGGGATCTCAAGCATTGAGTTACTATACCACCACGTATATTAATTTCAGAAATTTGTTTCACCGAACCTCAAAATATGAAAACATTCTCACAAACATTTCTTTGATATACACGAATTATTATTATACATTACTTACTGTATGCACTATCTATATTTGGAAGTATTACTACCACCAATTGCATATTTTGTTTCTTTTTTTCTTCAAAATACCGACTAATATCCCTATTATCTCTTTGCACAGTTAAATTTGTAAACGGAGTTTGTGCTTTGTTAATTGTCATGTTTAGACTTGTCCCTAAAAAGCGATGTAGTATTAAAATAATATATACATTAGTATAACTATAATATATAACCTATATAACAACTACATTGTTCAACAATTTAATTTCTTATTAGAAACCTGGTGTTGTTCTCTAATAATAAATAAGAATTATACTAACCAATGTTTTGTAGTTTCTGCTGTAAGTCATATAACTCACGATCTTGAACATATGTATCTAAATTTAAAATAGTCCAAGAATTTTCTTCCAGAATGCACGGTTTATAAAATTTGTCTGCCCTCCATACTCCTTTCTGCACCTTAACTTGTCTTTCTTTGTATTGCAGCAAAGGAGCTGGAAGAACTCTTGCTGGTATCTGCTCAAATTCCCCTTGTACGGAAAGATGAAATTCGTTCGTTAAAGTTGGCTGGTTATTCAAATTCATTTTATCAAACTATAAACAAAAGCATATAAACATTCTATTAATGGTAAAAGAAATTTATTTCATAAAGATTAAACGCGTATAAAAGGAGCAACTCTTACACCGTTCAGAATTTTCGCTTTACGACTGTCAGTATTAGTTGCTGCTTCGCGAATCATTTTAGACGTTTGAACATCATCTAATTTCATATTTTTCGCTTGACCAGCTACGATTGTACATAACTATAAAAAAATGAATAAAAAGTCATCGGTTTCTTTTATTAATAATGTGCAGTAAATTTTTTACATTATTCCTTACTTCTGCGGGTAAGTGAACTTTACTATTTCGGGATCCTACCCAAAGGCATGGTAGCTCAGGGTGTTTTATTTTATACCTTTTAGTTTGCCAAAAATATTCTTCAACTGTACAAACAGTGTTATCTTGTAAATGAAATCTATTATCTCTTGCACATGTAACTAATTCGTTGACACGAAAAGTTCTTTTAGTAGCAGGTTGATTGGGTAGTTCATATTGAACTTTCAATCCTTTTAAATATTTGTTTATTTTGTCCCGATTTCTTTCTATGTCTCTCACAGTTACATTTTGCGAATTGTCTCTAGCTCTAGGATTTCTGGACATCTCTTTCATCAAATCAATTACCGACTGTGGTGTAGGAAATCCTTTATGTGCAACTATGATCAAAGCGAAGCATAACAATTCAAATATAATGAAAAACCGCAAATGCGTAATACACATAAAATAAATGTTAATAATACAGGGCAGTAACAATAAGAAAAAATAAATGTGATTACATTGATACATTACCATCTATGTTCAAATATGGTCTCGATCCGATCACAACAGATTGAAATACACCGACCCATAAGTCCAATCCATTTGTTAATGATACAACACGACCAGGTTCTGGTGATGGAAAAATTGATCTACCAACCTATTGACACATTATAATAAGGATTATATTAAAGACAAAAATATTAAATTTATTGCTACTTGAAATGTTTAATATGTTAATTGTGCCTGCAACAAACAAAGCTACAATACACATGCACATGATGTACATATATAAACAAGCAAAATTACAATATATAAACTAAAATTTAATGTTTTTTTTCTTTTAATTAATAATACGGTGCAACTTACTGTAGTAAATCGGTAAGCAGCATCATTGCGTAAAATAATATCCAATGCCTGTAAACCCTTTTCTTCCTTTTCACAATCATATAAACCCTTACTGAAATCATTCAACCATGATAAATCAATAACTGCAGCCTTTTTTAAATATATTTTGAATGTCCTTTCTTTTACAAACTCCTTATCAAAAATTTGTATTTCATCCTCTTGCTATATTATAGAACATATATTACAAAAATATATTTATGAATACTTATTGATTATACCAGCTTATTACTTACACTTATATCACCAAAAGGAAGACTGTTTGCACTATAAGCATTCTTTTTGCCATCGAATGCTGGAAATCTTTGTGGAAAATGCTTCTTCCTATATTCCTCAAAAACTGCTCTTAATAAACATTTTGGCCTGTCTGGTGTGATAACTACATCGTAATGCACAGCAGTTTTTTCAAAATTTCGATGAAAAATAAGTTTAAACATGTTAGTGTACACAGTAATTCTTCTACCGTCTTTGTTTTCATTACTAGCTTTCTTTGGTATTTCATTCATGTACATTTGTTGTACATGATATGGCAAAATTGATTTTCCACCTGACTTTCTCACAGCAATGGCAGTCTCCTAAGTAGAAAATATATGCAATGGTAAAACATCAATTATAAAACCTTAAATCTCGACATAAAATTCTACCTTGAAGCATGAATTAAATCTTTTTTACCCGCGAACTAGATGATTGTTGCGACTGTAGTGACGAAGATGATGGCTCCTGCTGCGGCCTAGGTCCACTCGGCTGCTGTTGCTGTTGCTGTTGCGGCCTAGGTCCACTCCACTGCTGTTGTTGTTGCGGCCTAGGTCCACTCCACTGCTGTTGTTGGTGCGGCCTAGGTCCACTCGGCTGCTGTTGTTGTTGCGGCCTAGGTCCACTTGGCTGCTGTTGCTGTTGTTGTTGCGGCCTAGGTCCACTCGGCTGCTGTTGCTGTTGCGGCCTAGGTCCACTCCACTGCTGTTGTTGTTGCGGCCTAGGTTCACTTGGCTGCTGTTGCTGTTGTTGTTGCGGCCTAGGTCCACTCGGCTGCTGTTGCTGTTGTTGTTGCGGCCTAGGTCCACTCGGCTGCTGTTGCTGTTGTTGTTGCGGCCTAGGTCCACTCGGCTGCTGTTGCTGTTGTTGTTGCGGCCTAGGTCCACTCGGCTGCTGTTGCTGTTGTTGTTGCGGCCTAGGTCCACTCGGCTGCTGTTGCTGTTGTTGTTGCGGCCTACGTCCACTCGGCTGCTGTTGCTGTTGCGGCCTAGGTCCACTCGGCTGCTGTTGCTGTTGCGGCCTTGGTCCACTCGGCTGCTGTTGCTGTTGCGGCCTGGTTCCACTTGGCTGCTGTTGTTGTTGCGGCCTTGGTCCACTCGGTTGCTGTTGCTGTGACTGTTCTTGTTCAGTACCAGATGCCGATGAACTTTCGTGAGTCCTTCTATTTTTTCCTAGAAGGCAAAAGTGCAGTTTTATCTTAAGTTCTTTGTATCATTGCACAAATAAAAATGTTCATAAAAATGTTTTTTATTTTTATGCGAATCATGTAATATTTATATACGCACCTTTTCGTCCCATTCTTTTACTTAGTTGTTAGCCGTCTGATAGAAACGCAAGACAATTAAAGTGTAATAACTACTCGGTGAAACTTGTAATTACTATTTATACGAGGTGAACTTTAGCTGAATGGTTCGCAATAACGTAATATTGCCCCTGACTTGAGTCACCTTGTCTCTGAAATTGGGGAAGGTCCATTTTGCACTTATTGATTATAAGTTTCACCAACTTACTAAAAACAAAACGTTAGAAGTAACGATTTATTAATCATTGTACATCCTGTAAAGAAAATGTTCCTAATTTAAGTTAAACGTTATTCAAAACGTTGATATATTCTATTAATATACTGAAAGCAACACTGATTTTGTCAATAATAAGAACAAAACCAGAAATCCAATGAGAAGTTGCTCTATCTAGTGACATGATTTCTAGTTGGTCAACCGGGATTAGGTATTTGCGTGTTAGTGAAACAGAATCAATGTTGCTGCTTATACATACGTACGGATTGAATTAATTCGAGTACACATTTATAAAAGATCCGCAGTTCAGATGAGTCTATCTACGAGCGTTCCTATGTCAGTAGGAGAACCATGGTTCAGGAAATGTTCGTAGTGGTTGTTATGTTTCTTTGAAGAATTGGGCAAGATGGCGACATATTTGAAGCGAACGTCAAAATTGTTTGATATTTCTTTGACACGACCATTAGTGGATATTAGTCTTCGGGATTTAATGTGCCCAGTGTGCCGTAGTATCCTGATCGAACCAGTAACATTGCCGTGCGCGCACAATCTTTGTTTAAAATGTTTGAAAGGTACTTTCGAGCACAATAGCTTGAGTTGTCCTCTCTGTAGAGTACGAGTCGGCTCTTGGCTACGTACAGCAACGAAAAGCGAAACATTAGTTAACAACAATCTTTGGGAATTAATCCGGACTAAATTCTCCAAGGAAGTTGAAAGGAAATACAACGGCGACGACAGAAATATCGATTTGAATGCTGGTAAGTTTCTTGTTAGACAAGATAAACAAACATAACATAACCTCTGTAAGAAACACAGTTACACATAACTACTTACTTACACATATGGAAATGTACACAACTATGTGTACGTATCTATTATTTTAGTACAAGTCGATGTTATCTTTAGTTGAACATGTGAACACTTTTCTTGTTTAACAACGGCATTCGTCGCTGTTGGGGAAGATATCTAAATTTAACATAATATATATATATATATATATATTATAGATTTCTATCTTTAATGCATAATGCATAGACATATTATGAATTATTTTTTCTATCCAGACTTTACCAGCACGAATAAGGTACTTAGTACAGCCGGAGAAATTCGACAAGAATATGAAGTGCAACTTCAAATGGCAGAGGAAGAAATACGATGTCAAAGAAAAGCTGAACAAATAGCCAGCGAGGCTTTAATTCGCAAGATTCAAGAAGAGGAACAACAACAACAGTTAGCTCAATTAACTCAAGATCAGTTGCTTGCTAAATCATTGGTAAAGCAGCAACTCGAAGACAAGCATCAAGAAGTGTCCAAATATAACCACTCCCTTAGTGTATCTAATAGTTCTTTTAATTCCGCAAAGCTTAACGTTGCCACTATGACCGAGGTGAATTCCTCTAAAGTAGAACCTCATACCTCGAAGTGTGGGAAAATGTCTTTCCCGGAGTCTGAGGACAGTTCAGGGTTAAAAAAATCAAATATTGCGTTAATATCGAAAATTCGTGCTGAAAGATATGCATCCAATACAAAAAACAATGCGGACTTGTCTAGTACATGTACAGATTCTACGAGTAAATTTTATTGTCAAAAATCAATGCCTGTATATAATGCTATTTCAAGGACTTTAAAACATCAAACGGCAACAAAAATAATAGATCCTTGTGTCTCAAAGTGTTCGTTAGAACCTAGAACATCTTCATCAAAGATATATGGTACTCAAAGCAAAGAAGAATTGCACATACCAAATGACGTCGTGAATAGCAAAAGGAAAAGTTTAGGCGTGGAGGTGTACGTGTCCTCGGGAGACGACGATGAAAGAATGGGAAGTGCCGAAAGTGCTGGAAGTCACGATAGTATTAATCAAGAAATTCATCATTTTAAACCTATCAAAGCCATGCCAAGAACACCATTGAAGATATCTACAGGTCAGATTGCATTTTCGTTATATTTTATTTGTATGTTCAAATTTCGGATGTTCTTTATACAATCTATCCAATAATTTATTACAGATGGCAGACAAATAGATCCAAAATTAATCAGAGTTGTTCCTATTCTAAAGAGGATATCCAATGTTATACCTAAACCTCCATCTCAAGCTCATTTGAAACGAATTGTTGGATGTTCTTGGAGTGCATTCAGAGGTAGGTTAATTATTCGTAATGCAATAGAATACTTAATAACTAATAAAAACACTTATAATGCTGTAAAATTTAGTATTACCAGTAGAAATGTGATCACGTTTTTGGACATTATAGGAAAAACTAAATCGAATTTTAAAGAGAAAGATATATGCAAGGAAACAATTGGGCAGAAACCATCAACATCCTGTAATCAGATGCATATAATTGCTGGCAGAATGACAAAATGTCAAACCCATGACAGTATTCGGAAACTTGATTTTGTTTCGGAAGCATCATCCGATACGAATAAAAATTATGCCAAGAATATAATTAATGGTACTAATAAAATCAGTAAAAAGTTAGTATTAGAGGAGCATAGAGATATTAGAAGGGTAGAAAAATCCTGGAAATCTCATATTAGAAATGGTATGGTATGTAAATCTAAACAACAAAAAAGCTTGTGGACTATAAAAGACATTAAAATTCCAACGAATACGAAAAACGTGATCGATACCGAAACAAGAAATCCAACTTCTTCCTCTATATCTATAAAAGTGAGTTCACCTTGCGACGAAGAATCCGAGATACAAGAAGAGGGTGAAATAACAATCGAAAATATTGCAGAAAGAATAAAGAAGAGGAAAATAAACTCCGATAAAAAGAATTCCACTAGTGTATGTTTTTTAAATTCGGATTTAGAAACAATTGTAAAAAGGAACACGAGAAAGAGATTATGTAGGAAGGAAGAACCCGGACGTAAGATGACTGACAACGTTCCTGTTGCAATGCAAAAACAGACTAGAACTAAGTTTACTACAACTGCCTTACCGAAATCGAAACAGCGAAGTAGAGCATGTCCGACTAAACAATCCAGTACAGAAAGTTCCGAGATGAGTAACACCTCCGTAGCGTTTAATTGCCAGATTGGTAATTCTGACCTAAGAAAAACAACCAAGGACCTGAAACATTCAAACAGTTCTATAAATGATGAACCGGTTATAACATATGAGAATGTGGATGGTAACAATTGTAATCTGTCGAAATCTTGTGACGAAAATCAAGAATGTGTAACAGAGAATAACAATACTACTGAGACAAGTACTGCTATAGAAAAAAATATACTCTCGGACGAAGAAATTATTAAAGAGCAGGAACGAATGGAGAGGCTGGTTATACAAGAAAAAGAAGATTTCGAATTAGCGCAAAGATTGCAAGCAAAATTCGACGAAATGGCAAGAATAGCTGGTCGAACTAGACGATCTAAAAGAGCGATCGAAAATGAAGGGATTGAATTAGATTTGTACAAAATTGATGCCGGGAGAAATGTACAAAAAGCAATGAATTCGCATACTGCCAAGTCATCGATTCTTAATCATACTATAAACACTAAGGCTAAGAAACGTGGTAGACCTCCGAAACGTGTGAAATAAAATAATCTATCCGCATTGATCGTTATGCCTGAGAACTATGAACCTTCCAAACGGATGTTCCTATAAATTATAAAAGAAAGATCTAGATTTCAACTCGTACAATATTTTATCTATCTTAATCGATTTATTTGCGTGACTTGACACATGCGTACCTGGATGTATTAATGCGACAGTTTAAAAAACCAAGAGATTTTAATGCATTTAGAAAGTGACTAACGAATGTATATAATTTCAATTGTATCCTTTCAAATGCTATCTCTCGTTGAAGTTATTAACGAAAGACCAGTTGATATCTTGTAATGCCACATGGTGAACTCCGAGATTATTTAGACGACTACCACCCTATCTTGTCCATATCTAACGGTGACATATGTCCTCTATACCAGTACAACACCAATATTTCTCGTGATGCTTTTTGTTCGCCACCTTCGAGAAGGTACGATACGATGTACGTAGTATCTTTATCTGGAACTCTACATCCGTGAGACGAACATTTGATCGTTCAATGTACACAATTGTATTTCGAAACATATTTTTTATTTACATTCGACGTCAAAAGTCGATGCACCTATAGTATTGAACGTGATCGTAAAATGATACAAACTGTCCTGAAAATATATATATATAAAAGATATAAAACATGGAATTCTTGAGATTAAAAAAATTATAGCTTTAAAAAGAGTTACTATGTTTAAAAACAATATACAAAATACACAGTAGTACTGTTATCGCGTTTTTTAATAGGATATGTGAATTACGGTTAAGTATTCAATTTATAAATACTATGGTAACTGTTGCAAGTTAACACTAATTGAAATATAACAGTTTTTTTTCTTTTTTTTTTTTTTTTTTTTAATACAAAAACAAGAAGAAATGTGCGAATTTTCGTAAATTATAAATCAAAAAGATCGAAAGACTTATCATGTGGAACCTTTTCGATTTTACAGTGTTATTTACATAGCGATTTCGGTTATTGGTCGTCTTGTAATCGAATGAATATCGGATAAATAGTGACAAAAGCAAAATATTTAAAGAAACGATTAACGTTATGAGGCTGAAATATCCTTCAGTTTTAATCAAATTCCATAGGCACAAGAAAGAGAAAGGTAGAGATTTTTTAAAATATTTTTTATTCTAATCTCTCTCTCTCTCTCTCTCTCTCTCTCTCTCTCTCTCTCTCTCTCTCTCTCTCTCTCTCTCTCTCTCTCTCTCTCTCTCTCTCTGTTTCTTTGTACGCGCGCGCGTCATAATGAATTTGATTTCGTAATTCCAAATTTTTAAATCACATAGTCAAGTCTGCACACGGCCATTCTTGTTTTATACCATTCGCATCAGCATATTTTCGTTCTATTTCTCTCTCTCTCTCTCTCTCTCTCTCTCTCTCTCTCTCTCTCTCTCTCTCTTTCTCTCTCTAATATATATATAATGTCTTTCTTTCAGCTCATTGTAATATATATAGGACCTTTGGCGGAATGATAGTTAATCTTACCGAAATGTCGTTATTGCCGTGCTTCGTCACCGATATAAGAGACGAAATGCTGTAGCCATAAACGCTATGCTTTGTTTGAACAACTTTGAACATATGGTTATTTAAATGTAGGTTATACGTTTGTAGCTGTAAACGAATAAATAGCATCGACGGAGTATGTACGAGTTATCTCTGATGAATGATGAAAATTTGAGAGAGAGAGAATGCGTGCGTGATTGCATTTATATTCCGTCTAATGTTATCAAAGTGCTTCAACGGAAGTTCGCAAAGCAGCGTTGCACTCGTATACTGTTACGCGGCAATGGAGAAACATTAAATTTATTCCGTGCTCCGCCAATAGCGATAGTCCTTCACACTTTTCTTTTATACGAATCATAGTTTTTTAATTAAACATAGTGCATACTAGGCAGTTGATACTAAATAGTACGTTTAAAAGAAACGTATACCTATCTATAAATATCTTTAAAGTATTTCGAAACAAGCTAAATCGATTGAAGGTAAAATTTCTCTGAATACGACTTATCGCGTAATCGTACTAGAAACGCAAATTTAATGAAGATATAGAACAACAGATGTATGAAATTAAACTAAATAAACTATAAGATTTACACAAATGTATAAAGAAAATATTTACATATATGTAGAGCGATTACACGCTGTTGTCGAAAAATATATATATATATATATATATAACTAAATAAAAGAATAGCGTGATATATATGTATGTATGTATATACATGATATAATCCAGAGTTGAGATTGAACAAACGGATGAAAGAGTAACGCAAACGTAATAGGCGGTACAGATTTTTAAGTCGTTTTTATATGCATTACATGTCATCCTATAAATAGACATTAATTTACTGAAAGTAACGAAAAGGAAGCAATTATCAAGTACTTGATTGTACCATCGTTCTTCCTAATACCTTTTATGTACGAACACGAATAAACAAATGTAATTATTCTGCAAATCATTTCTTGTTACGTATACATAACTATACACTGATAAGTGATTCCTCAAATACGTTTACGTCAACGGAAAGGGACTCTCGATCGAGTTTAGTTCAAGGATCATTGGCGTTGTACGATTAAAGTAAATCAAATTTAAATTACATTATCCAATATATATGCATGTATATGTAATTAAGCACCGCTAATAAGGTGTTCGGTCGTAGAATCCGGTTTATTATCAATGTATCACCGCTTCATCAGTTGCATCACATTGCACCATCAATTTATATATCATAAAATTGCAGAAAATGATAATATGTACATATATGTATGTATATAACTTATATGCGAACGACAATTCAGTCAAAGCTATTAATTACAGACTGCGATGTATAGATGTAAATAACTTAATAATGCGAGTTTAGATTATAAATTTCCGTTTGAGTCACCATCTACCTAAAAAGTTGATACGTATCGGGAAAAGTAATACCGGCAACGGTTATTGTTACGCTTGCGGTAGTCGAACGATACCAAAATCTTCAACGACCTGTTCCAACCCGGTCCCAATACCAATAAGGAGTGACGGATAAAATAAAAACTGCATCGTTACCTTATAACGGATTAACTTGAGAAACCAGTTTTATAATTAACTCCTAGTCGGAAGGAAGTTTATTCTTTGGCCTTTTGCCTTATCGATATTATATCGCAGAATACAGCATCCATTTAGCACGAAAGTGGCCGAGATTGAATTAATCGAAAAACATATTTTTCGCTTGACAAAGGAAAGCCACGATTCGACAGTGATATTCAATTCTATAATTTAAAGGAATAAAGCGATCTAGATTACACGTAGAATGTATCGAGGAAAATAAAGAGAGGAGACGTGAATGAAATAGAGAAGAATTGTCAGAACTGAGAGAAAGAAGTGACGAAAGAGAAAAGCCATAGGTATTACATGTAAATATATGCATACATGCGCATACGTATTATCCACAGCATCTATATATGTAACGTATAGAACCACGGCGGGTGCAACGTGACCGAAGAACCACGTGATCGAGTTAGCCAATCGGAAGGTACGTAGGGAGACGGTCACGTTGCACTCGGCGTGGTTTTGTGTTCCCCTTGCTCTTACATCCTATGGCTCCTTCTCTATATCTGCTGGACAAGTTCTATGCTGGCATATGCGAACGAACAACTGTTCCCTGTGCGCGTGCCGTGTTTCTTCATCGGGGATTCCATCGAGTCTCTTTGCCCGCCATTCTTCCATCCACAGATGGAAGAATATCATTATCCGAATCCCGCCGCTGGTGCAAACGGTCCTCGCCTCGATAGTGCGTCGTGACTCGCGATTCGATTTATCCAGATTCTTACGCGATCGTTTAACCGTCTCTATACCTCGACTGTTGACGTATGCCCACGTATGCCCACGTATGCCTGTGTATGCCTGTGTATGCCTGCCACTTGTGAAATATCGAATCTAACGCGTCTGCGTCTACGTCTACGTGTCTCTTCTTTTCTTCTTCCACTACCGATAAATCTATTCAGTGTATACAACGGCCAACAAGAAACATAACATAATATTCTGGATATATTAAAATGTCCGCGCTTCCATACAATTGTAAGTATTCGTTAGTAAAATTATTGTGTGAAATTATTTTTAACCCTCCTATTTTACCCGCTTACTCCTCGTTTACTTCGGTTCCCAGTAGTATCGTGTTATATTCGCATTCGATCCTCTTCACCTTGGATCATTTTAAAACGTAGTTTACTAGTTTACTTTTTATCAGCCAACAGACGCGTCGATATCCGATGAATGAGACGCTTTTTATGATCGGTCAACTCCGTTTCTTCGCAGTATTATTATATTCATTGAAATCGGTTCCGCGAGGGGAGGAAACGTTTTAAAAGTAAACAGTACGCATATTAAACATCTCGCGATTTATCAAAACTAATTTCATATGTTTGTCCCCAGTTATTTTACATTTATTCGCGAGAGAATAAGTAACATTAAATGAAAAACCATCGGGCAACGAGCGCCGTCGATGCAGCAGATCGTGGCACGCTCTGTTTTATCGGCGAACGCTGATCGAGAGGTCCGAACTTGTAGCAGTTACGTCACGATCTATCGACAGAAAAGCGATTATGTCAGTAGGTCAACGTATTATGCCAATTTTATTATTATGTTCTTGTCCGTCGTTGCGTTCCTAATTCTATAACGAGGCGCAACCACTTACGACGATTTAAATGATCCGTTTCTGTCCAAGCTGACATTCGTCAGGCTTTCGTTGTTTAAGTTAATAATTTGAAAGCGGCCAATTTTCCGTAGTTAGAAAGACTGATCGTTTCGTTCACGAAGCCCAATTTAATATTACAGATGTAACGTCAAGGTGGAAAATGCGTGTTCAGGTCACGACTCGCATGTTAATGGTGGAAGGTGTATAATATGGCAGCGGAAACACAGAGTGGTTAAAAAAATTGTTATGTCTGTTCGCTTGTCTGACGATCGTTGAAATTGATTTGGAAAAGTGAAAGAAATGGAGGCGTTGACAAAATTTGATGTTCCGAAAAACAAAGCAAACAAGGAGTCGCACAATTATATAACGCGCGTCTATATTCGGGCATAACGGGAAACTGAATGTCAGTTACGTGAATCGACCTGAAATTAATTGACAGTTGGACGACGTTGGACGAAAATAAAAATTCTGTCCAGCGCCTGTATTGTTTCGCGTTTTACGTCGCGTTTTACGTCGATTTCATTTTAATTTTTTTTTCAATCGTTGCACATATTTTTGACAGATCCTGTCGTCTGATCGACGACAGAAATAAATCCCACTCGTATTTCCGATCTGTATCGCCTGTCGCTAAATAAATATTTCTATTAAACGTCACGTTCAACGCGTGACATAATATGCACACACAGGTATATTAAGCCGGTCGTTATCGGTTAATCGTTTAATTAACGTAATATCCGCAGTACTTGTGCAGCGCGTCGTGAACGCGGCAGCCATTACGCGATGCTGTTTTCCTTTCCTTTAGCTTTACTAGCTCCTAGCCTTTAGCAATTATTCTTCCTCTTCAGGTATTCTGGTTTTCCCTCACCTTTCTTGGTTTCGCTATGTCCACCGACGTTTGGTTCGATAGTCGCACAAGAAATCGCCGATACTTAAAAGGAAAGACAGAACTCCCTGCGATAGTATATCTAGCTGGGAATCGGCAACGAGGTGAAATTCGAAAATTCGGGGGAAGTTAAGAATGAATCGGCAACGGACGATCCTCGAGAGACAGCGGCCTATTCCTCTTCCATAGCGAAAAGTTTAGCTCCCCACCGAGGCGACATAAAAATCAACTCTCTTCGCTCGATAGAATCGATCCGTCGGGATGATTGTACACGGTGGCTGAATGTATTTATCTACTGGTATTCGTTCAAGGCCGTGATTTCACGAAGAATTCACGAAGAGGTGCATACCGTTTTCGGAGCGTCTCTCCCTCGGAGGTGGGAGAGGGGAGAGATAGGCAAATCGACTGAAAATACCACGTAGGAGGGTAGAAAACGGAGGAGGGGGAGAGGAGAAGGAGAATCACATTCGATGAGGAAAGATGACGGGCAGCCGCAATAGTGAAATAAACCCGGAAGTAACGGTACGGGGTGACGGCAGGAAGCATACGGTTCATTGGTTTCGCAAAGGTCTCAGGCTCCACGATAATCCGTCGTTGAGGGAGGGTCTCGTCGGGGCCTCCACCTTTCGTTGCGTGTTCGTTCTGGATCCATGGTTCGCCGGAAGCACGAACGTTGGCATCAATAAATGGAGGTGAGCACGCATCGAGCATAATCGTTAGCTAGTTTGAAGATGTTCGCATCGTCTTTGTTTTTTCACGGTTGGTGGTTCACCGACAGATTCCTGCTGCAGTGTTTAGAGGATCTCGACTGTTCGTTGAGAAAACTGAATTCCAGGCTATTCGTAATAAGAGGACAGCCGGCGGATGCTTTGCCGAAATTGTTCAAGGAATGGGGTACCACAAACTTGACCTTCGAAGAGGATCCAGAGCCATTCGGACGCGTTCGTGATCACAATATCTCCGCACTTTGTAACGAACTTGGTATATCGGTGGTTCAAAAAGTCTCCCATACCCTCTACAAGTTGGACGAGTAAGTCCGAATGTTTCTTTTCGATGATGGTTTCGCGCCTCAGAGATGATAGCGATGTATCGCGTTTTCAGGATCATCGATAGGAACGGCGGAAAACCACCATTGACTTATCATCAATTTCAAAATGTCGTCGCCGGCATGGATCCTCCGGAACCACCAGTTCTAACCGTTACGTCCGCCTGTGTAGGCTCGGCCTACACTCCCTTGAAAGAGGATCACGACGACCATTACGGTGTTCCAACACTGGAAGAACTTGGCGAGTCTCTGCTTCTTTCTTTACCCTCTCTGTTTTTACTCCCGCTTCGTGATCGAAAAAATAAAAGAAAACAACTAACTTTTTAAATTACCAACAGGTTTCGATACAGAGGGATTGCTTCCGCCTGTATGGGTCGGAGGTGAGAGCGAAGCTTTGGCACGACTGGAGCGGCATCTCGAGAGAAAGGCATGGGTGGCTAGCTTCGGAAGGCCAAAAATGACTCCGCAATCATTGTTGCCCAGTCAAACTGGTCTCTCGCCCTATTTACGATTCGGCTGCTTAAGTACCCGACTATTTTATTACCAGCTCACGGACCTTTATAAGAAGGTATAGAATCGTGAATAATGTCTGAGACTGTCTGAGAATAATTTTCTGTTACGAGCTCGATCTCTATCTGTATCGTCCGTTTCTAGATAAAGAAGGCTGTACCGCCTCTTTCGTTGCACGGGCAACTTTTGTGGCGCGAATTCTTTTACTGCGCAGCAACGAAGAATCCGAATTTCGATCGGATGCAGGGTAACCCAATTTGCGTACAAATTCCCTGGGACAAGAACGTCGAAGCGCTCGCCAAATGGGCAAACGTGAGTGAATTCAAAATATTTGTGTGGTGTGTCTCGTGGACGTAAACGAAAATCGCGTAGTAAACGGGAATGCGACGAGATCGATCGATCGTCTTTTGGCTTTCGAAAAGACGAAAGATATTTGTCGAACAGGGTCAGACAGGGTTTCCGTGGATCGATGCGATTATGACTCAGCTAAGAGAAGAAGGTTGGATACATCATCTGGCTAGGCACGCTGTCGCTTGTTTCTTGACCAGAGGCGATCTCTGGATCTCTTGGGAGGAAGGAATGAAGGTAGAACATTGCTCTTGCCCAATTCTCGGCTCTTGATCACGCTCTGCCCGAAATATGTATATATTCGAATGTTTTCCAAGGTATTCGACGAACTTTTGTTAGACGCTGACTGGTCCGTTAACGCGGGAATGTGGATGTGGTTATCGTGCAGTTCCTTTTTCCAACAATTTTTCCACTGCTATTGTCCGGTGAGATTTGGCAGAAAGGCCGATCCGAATGGCGATTACATTAGGTAATTTTTAATTCACGACAACATCGGCTCTATAAAATTAACGAGCTATATCTATAGCTCTATAGCTATATATTATAGTTTTTTGTTGTTTCTCCCTCTTTTCCATTTATACCTCCTACGCTGACACTATAGGAGGTATCTGCCGGTTCTGAAAAATTTCCCTACAAGATACATTCACGAGCCGTGGAACGCGCCGCTTAGCGTACAACGTGCAGCGAAGTGTATCATTGGCAAAGATTACTCGTTACCGATGGTAAATCATAGCAAGAGCTCTAGGATCAACATCGAAAGGATGAAGCAGGTCTATCAGCAGTTGAACAAGTATCGCGGGAACGGTAAGTTCCATCCTCTCCTTCCTCGATGATATCGTAATGAATGTTCGCAGTTTCAGCGGAGAAACTAATTTTTTTTTCTACCACTACAGGAACCTCCCTTAAAAGTGAAACCGTTGGTGAGTGTTATCCTGGCTTTTCACCCCTTTTTTTCAGTATCCGATTCGTATTCAACGAATTTACATTAATTACACATTCCATAAGGTTTACTGAACGCGTTACCACCACCACCGCCACCGGTGAAGGAGAATGCCGAGGAAAAGAAGAAGATAAAGCAATCTCCACCACCTCCGGAGAATCAACCGAAGATGGAGGCTGTTGTTAAGGCGACTCAACATCAACACACACACCAACATCAACATCAACGCCAGCATCAGCATCAATAGCGGCGATAACTACAAGGAACGAATTATTTCGATTACTTCCTAGCTACAGTATCCAATTCATACAGATTTATTTATTTGCCGTCCTTTTACGATATTCAAATTCGAACACATCGTTCATCGTTGTGTGTTCAAGTTTTGAATCACCTCTCTAGTTATAGTTTATTAAAATTCGCATAACGTTACTTTGTTCGTTTCTTAAAAAATGTTTCGATTATTTGGGACAAAATGATTACAACAGATGTAACGTTCACTTTAAAGAATCGAGAAGTAACGATGGCGCGATTTTTATCATTCTTATCGTTGTACATAAATATATACATGCATCGTAAATAGATTTTTCATGCAAACTTGTCTGACAATTAATTTGAAAATCCGATTCGCCGATATTTAAGCAAGGGGAGGACTAGAGAAAAATCAGGATGAATCGAAACGCGAGATGTCGTCACGTATCGTCGTAGGGAGGGGGATAAAAGAAAAGAAGAATGGGATTTTCGCTGAAAAGAATACGGACAAGCAATTTACTCACTTCGAACATTTAATCCCCCAGTCGTGTTCTTTAGCAGGAACAAGAGTTGAAGAGAGGCTAATTCGATTTCGCTTGAACTTTGAAACGAACTCGAAGCATTTAATTGACACATTTTGTCGATCGAATCGCATCGATTCGCCTACAAAGTAGTGAACCGCGGTTTCTTATTTATAATAAATCTTATCATCGCATAACGAACGTTTATTTCGCGTGTCGCTTTTTAACTTACATCGTTGCACGATCGTTTGCACGGCATCGCGCCAGGGAAGATTTACATTACTAGGATCATTTTATTAGTTTTTTTTCATGTCAACAAATGATATATTTTTAGTGCCTATAGTACTTATAGTTTTACAGTACATTTCTCGTTAGATTTAAACAATTACAAATGAACATTCTCCAACACTCAAAGACGGAACTCTAATGTTTCTCGTTTGCAAATTCTTTCTCTCTGCTGCTCGCACGCCCATACACGCGCACACGCATACACATACCGCGCTGATCATACCGTTTCTTTCATTCTCACTCGCGCATCTGCCCTTTCTCTCTTCTCCTCCTCCTTTATCATCATCATTATCATCATCATCATCATCGTTATCATCATCATCATCATCATCATCATCATCATCATCAGCATCATCATCATCATCATCATCATCATCAGCATCATCAGCATCTTCATCATCATCATCATCATTATCATCGTCGTCTTCTTCTTCTTCTTCTTCTTCTTTTCCTCCTCCTCCTTCTTCTTCTTCTTCTTCTTTATTCTTTCGCTCGAATGTTCGCTCTTACAGATCAGATCATTTATTTCCCACTTTTATTTCTATGCAACGCAACAAGGATAAAAAATCAACGAGTTTCTTCAGTGGTTTTTTCGGTTTAGTGTGTTCCCAAAATGCGTGGCAGCATCGATCAGCAATTGTCGCCGCATTTCCTTGCCTACAAATTGATTACAGTTCCGTCACATGTCACATTTCAGATCGAATTGTCAATGCACGATCGATTCGAGCTGCCTGTTGAGAGAAATGAAAATATATCAATGGCGGAAAGAAAGTTGTACGTTTGCTCGCGCAACGTCGAAAGAGAGAATCGTGGGTCCTGAGAAAGCTCGGATGAATGATTTTTGAATAGTCAAGGGTGATATTGAAAAATTCGAACGAAGGTCAAGGCTTCGTCGAGAACAGTCTTTTTAGGTCGGATAGTGAAAGCAAATAAATTGCGCGTCGCAGATAAATCGCATACATATATGTAGATGGCACGGCACGTAACGACACGTGTCCGCATGTGTCGCGTGTAAGGAATCACGTGCATAGAGAAGCCCATTTATGTTCAGTCGCGTACTCCAGAAACTGAATTGGATCGATGATGGTTTAATTAATGAATGGTTAATTAATAGAACCAGCAGCTGCGCTGGTAACCAATAAGAAGAATTACAAGATAGGTGCGCACCCGAATGTGTGAAACGAATCGAGATCGATCGTTCGTTCGGGAACTGAACGTAGAGGCTGACATAGAGTACGTGTGCGCGCACGTGATGTCGAAAGGCGTCCGACTAGGCACGAAAATGCGATCCGCTTCTCGCGAATTGTTTGAGAATTGTTAAAACTTTGAACTCCGCGACACATTTCGAGGAAACACGCTGAATGAAATCGATACACGCGTGCACGTATGCGCGCATCCGTGCACACGTGTATACAACAATCTGTCCGTATCGTTCTTCCGTACATCTCGTATTAACGCAAGGTCTCTATTTTTCACGCATACAAGCACTTTCTCGCTCCCTTTCTTGCGATTCTCTTTCGTTATTTCTCACGCTTCCATTCATTTAACTTGACACGATTCGCGTAGAACGTATACGTACGCGTTACTGGAGTAGACTTTGATAATTATTTTCAGAATTAAATGTAGTCCACTTTTCGGTACAATTAGTGCGGTTAACTAATCTATACTATTAACTATGTTCACAATGATTGCTACAATTTACTCATAGTTCATAGTATAAATGTCGACAGCTTACGATACGTACGCTACGCTAACATTGGATTGAAAGTGGTAGTTTCGAGTGTGACGCGTTATTGGAAATCTCATTTTCCTCGATGGAACGTGTGTCCGTTCAACGAGTCTCGACTCTTTCGACATTACGTTTCCCTTCCCTTCCGTTCGTTTATTTTATTCCCTTTTTATTTTCGGTCACTTAGGTTCTTCTCTTCGTTTCGTATCGTTTATCGTATCGTAGATTCTCACTTATCGTAATCTTGGTAAAGGCAAGAGCAGAAAACAAAGTCAAGGAGAAAAATAAAAAAAGTCTCACGAGTGCCGGTACTCGTGCGACAAAAGCGACGCGCTTCCCTCGTCGCTTTTCCCGTCCCTCTTTCGTTTTCTCCTCTTCTCTTACTCCCCTTTCTCGTTTTTCATTTTCTTTCGTAGTCTGATCTTTCGCGTGGCGACAAGCGACGTTTAATAATCCTACGTAAAACTATGCGTTAACACGCCTATTTAATTACGGGCACGAGGGGTTAAGTATATATATACATATACATATATATGTGTATATATATACATATACATATACATATATAAGTTACGCGCTTAAATACAATTGCTAATTAGTTTTACAATACGTCAACATCTTTGTCCTCCTGCTTTCTCTAAGTACCGTTATCTTTTTTCATTTTTTTTTTTTTTTAACAACAACAGACTTACTTAACTCTAGTTATGTTTCTGGTTTGTTACTTTCTAAGGCCTTGTTTCTAGCACAAATCCTGCTGTCGCTAAGGCAGTGGCTCTTTTAACTTTCCCTCTTCCTCTCTCTCTCCTTGTCCCGCACTTCCCTCCTTACTCTTCTCGCATTTCTTTCATTCTCGCATACATGCATTCATACTTATGCGTACACGCGTAATTAATCTTTTTTTCGTGTAACTCGTTCGTTTCACATCATGAATCGCGATAGATTTCCGGTCGGTCGGTCGGTCGGTCTCTTTTTCAAAAGGAACGCCAAGCTAAACGATCGGAACGTAAGGCTGGATTATTCTCAGATCTATTATGCGTTGAATCTATATAGACCATGACTCGTTAACATCTAACCTTTTTACATTGCAGATCTATCAACGTATCGACTAAGTAGAAGAGAGATTGGGCGAGCGAACGATAAAGCGAACGAGAGAAAGAGAGAGAGAGAGAGAGAGAGAGAAGAAAAGAAAGAGAGGAATTGGAGCGATAATAGTACAGAGAAAGATGTAATAACAGAAGAAGCAAACGGTTTTCGCCAGGAACGATACAACTTGAACGATGTTGAACGTCGACGTTGGTGATGCTGACCTGTTTTATACGAACGTTCTACCTTGGGAGACTTGTGAAATCAATACGTAGTCTGGTCCTCTTGCCTCTCTCTCTCTCTCTCTCTCTCTCTCTCTCTCTCTCTCTCTCTCTCTCTCTCTCTCTCTCTCTCACTCACTCTCTTTATACATGCTACACGCGTTCGTTGCATGCACGTATACACACGCACGCACGCACACCCTATTTGCAATAATTTTTTCCATTCATCCTCTTTTTCTTACTGCTTTCACAACAGATCTATGTAATTGCATTCCTGTCTCAGTCCCCAATCAATTGTTTGCGGTCAGCAGCGCTCGCACTTGAATTTTTCAAATTTTCTATTCGATACCGATTGATTTTCGTTGAATTCACCTTCTCCCCTCCCCTATTGCATTCCGTTGGTAGTTGTCGTATTTATATCACTATTTTAACAGAATTCCGGTTTAATTCGCGGATTAGGCCAATCTATTTGTACACGGCTAGTTTCGCAGTCCCCTCGACTACGCGAATTAAAAACTAGGAGAGCGCACAACAGAATTAACACACTGTTAGTAAACTAATCGACAACTGTTACTCGTTTTGTACTTGTCCTCGGTTCGTCGCATAATTATTAAATCTCCCTTTTTCGATAAAAAAAGAAGTGAAGCTACAACGACGATAGGAGAAAAGGGAAGAGAGTGAAATTAATTTTTAGTAACGATCGTAAAGAACCAGACAAAAGCATCTTCCGCTTAATTTCCCGACGATATTTAACGAGAAACGCAGGTTTATACATGGACGATCAGCGTGTTTTTTCCTAATTTGTTAGAACTACGAGGTAGTTTTCCTAAAAGTAAAAAGTCCCAGGCACAGCGTTAGGGTGGTAATATTAGGAATGAGTGGATTAGGGACGAGCTCTGTCGATTCGCGATTGAGAATTTCAAACGAGAGAAGAGGCGGGCGAAGTGCGAATTGTACGATCGGATCTTTCCGGCGACGAACAGCAAAGGAAGAGCGCTTTCGCTGTAAAAATCATCCAGTGGTATTTCGATTCAATTGTGCTAATATTAAACTGTACTTTATACGTAGATAGAGAGATAGAGAAATAGAGATAGATAGATAGAGAGAGATAGATAGATAGAGAGAGATAGAGAGGGGGGAGAGAGAGAGAGAGAGAGAGAGAGAGAGAGAGAGAGAGAGAGAGAGAGAGAGAGAGGGAGAAGAAATCAGTTAGAAAAATGTGAACACTTCGGTCAACAGGAAGAGACGTAACAACTAAAACAATCGATTATAGATAACGCGTTGATCGTCGTTGTAAGAAACTTGCGAAACGTTTCATCGAAACACAAGTTGGCTCGTTCCAGAAATGGTCGCTTAGAAAGTAGGATCGTACTCGGAAAAGAACGTCTTCTTTTTCATACTTTACGCGCGGACGAAACGAAACAATTCAACAGACGTATAACAGAGAGAGATTATTCCTCTTTCCTTGATCGACGTTTAATAATTACCATTTACTATCTCGCTTCACCTCCGATGTACACTCGATCGTCGCCTGTTTCGTTCGAACGCGAAAAATGATACGAAAAGCAACCGGCGAATACCTAAAATCTAGCTGTCGTTATTACTCCTGATCATTCTCACACGCATCCATCCTACCGCTATTATCTTCTCCTTTAATAATTCCCGTACACGTACCCAAAACACGTGTACTCTTACGTATGTTTTACATGTCTCGGGTATACATGGACGTTTACGTATGCGTAATCACACACGCGTCCGTTCGTATCCGCATGCGTGAATTTTACATATGTACATACATATATATTGCCCTCGTACCTGCCGCTCTGATCTCAATGTTTCTTCACTCTCATCTCTCGTTACGGGCACACACGCAGGCTCCTCTTTCTCTGTGTTTCATTCTCTCTCTCTCTCTCTCTCTCTCTCTCGTTCATCTTACAAACGTAAATTAGTAACAATTACGTAACCGGACAATTGTTTAACAATATAACGACGAATCGACACGCGGACGTCTGTACCGTAGTACATCGTAATCTTTATCACGTGCGCACGATATCCTACGATTACGACGATTCCCCGTCTCGTTGGCTCTTGGATTCCTCCGCGTAAGTGGCCCCCGATACGACTTCGCATGCCACTAATCGATTCCCTGGCTCTCGTTACGCTCCGTGCGTTCCAAAGTTTCATCTCGAGGCGAAAGTAGTTCACCCAACAAGGTCCGACGCGGTGTTTCCGCGTCACACGTTTTATCAAGTTGCTCGTGACCGAGGAAGAGGATATTAACGATAGCGCAAACAAATTTTCTTCTTTTTTTCTTTTTTTGTTCTTTTTTTCTTTTACATTTCAATCTACCGTTAAAACGTTCGAGGGCAATGAAAAAATTAAACTATCTTCTTTAAGTGTTTTCAATTCACGTTCGGATAATCGCACCAAGTTTCATCCACACGTGCCATGCGACGCATGCAAACTCTCGTGAAGTCGAAGCCACGCGTACTCTTCTCTGCGCAAAATAACGTGACAAATGATCCTTTCGATACATCGCTAGTTTCGTTATATTTGTCTATTTAAAAAATCATCAGAGATTACTATGTTTTCCATTTTCTAAAGAACCTTTCCCCCGTTTGCTTCCCCGCATTTTTCCTCATTCGTTAGCGCTCTCTTTCAACCGCGTACGTACCTAGACAGACGTCGACTAGCTCGCCCCACCTCCCTTCACCTTTCCTCTCCTTTCCTTTTTAATGTGTATCATTACACGCCTATGTGGATATAATAAGTATTTATTATAATGTCTAAACGAACACATATTTATACCTCAATAACGTCGTGTTTATTTATTCCGTCGTCCCTTTAGTTAATTACCTCTCCGCGTATCGCTGTCGTTTTCCTCTCACGACCGAAATTCTATCTTCTATCTACACGTGCCTCTTTCGTTCCCCCGATGCCTCGTTAAATCATCGTTGGCACCTACAGAGGGAACGTATGCTCGCGTTTTCTCTAATACCGTATCTGAGACTTAACCGTCCTCGCAATTTCTATCACGTGCTCCATTTATTCGCTGCTTTCGTACATTCGCACTCCTCGTTATGCTATCGCGTACTCTCGCTCCATCATTCGCACGATCGCACTTTTTTAGTTCTTCTCGGAATGGTTAATTACTTTTTGTGTAGTGTGTGTGTGTGTATGCTCGCGTGTGCGTGTAGTGTGTTTGCACGTAACGCATCGAACGTGTAACAATAACTATTGTTATCGTAATCATACTATCGTTAACGTTAACGTAACTTCATCTTGATTTTAATCGTTATTCTATTATTCAATTATTAGTATTCATTTTATTATTCATCATCGTTATTATTCGTTAACTGTTATTCCTTCATCATTCTTTACCGCCAACGTATTATCATCATCGTGTCATCGTCATCATTTTTATCTATCATTTTCATTAATTAATTTATCAATTATTATTGTATTATTATTATTATTATTATTATTGTATTATTATTATTATTATTATTATTATTATTATTATTATTATTATTATTATTAATATTATTACTACTATTACTGCTACTACTATTACTACTGCTACTGCTACTACTATCACTACTACCACTACTACTATCACTACTGCTACTACTACTACTACTAATGCTACTTTTACTGCTATTACTATTCTTCTTCTTTTTCTTCTTCTTCATCTTCTCCTTATTATTATTATTATTACTATTATTATTAATTTTGTTGTTGTTATTAATATTATTATTATTATTATTATTATTACTATTAGCGACAGACGTTACGATCTCTTTGTTTTCTTCCACGTCTTGTATTTCTTAAGACGCGTTAGTTAAGACGCGTGTCGTTCCCCTTCGGTGTTGTAATGGTATTTCTTAACTTTTTTTCCACGCGATTCTTCCCTACATTGTCTGTCTCGAAAAATTCCGTTGCGCATCGATATTCGCTCTACTTCTTCCCCGACGTTGTCACGTATCGTTCGTACTCGTTCCTCCTTCTTTCTTGCGAACTCTCGACTTTTCTTAGTCTTTGATCCGTTTCGTTTCGTTAGTTTTTTGTCACTTCGAAACACTTTTTACGTGCCGCATTCGAATCTTCTTGTGGTTCGCATCGTCCCACGACCTTGACCTCGGGAGGGTTCAGAATCGTGAAAGGTATGGTTAAAAATCCTTATCGACAATATTTCGGGTTACCGATAGAAAAAAACGTCAGTGTTTCACGCTTTAGCGTCCCCCTTGAACGGTCCTATGGCGGGTCCTTTCTCGAGGATAGTTTCAAATATCGTTGTCTAGCCAAAGAAGACCAAACGTCCTCTTTGAAAACATTCGACGCTTTCTTCCTGCTCACGCTCCATCCCCGTTTCACTTTTCTTCTCCTTCGTCTCCTTCTTCGGCATCTGCTCCTCCTTCTGTATCCGATCGGTCCATCGTAACGCGTTTTCCGCGAACACCACCATCGGTACAACCACCACCACCACCAACTCCATCGTGGCCACGAACACTCTGCCGTGAACGAATCGACGAGAGAAGTTCGCTTCGAAGGTGGCGCGTGTACATTTCCGACGGAACGGGTATGAAACGAATAGGACCTGTGCACCATCAGCGAATGAAAAAACGGTCCGTCCTTGACGATCGAGGCAGCGGTGACGAACACGAACACGAACACGAACACGAACACGAACACGAATACGAACACGAACACGGGGACGATGGCAACGGCGATGGTGGCGGTGGTAGCCATGGCCGAGACGGCGGTGGCGACGACGGCGACGACGACGACGACGACGACGACGACGACGACGACGACGACGACGACGACGACGACGACGACGACGACGACAACGGTGGCGGTGGCGATGGTTGCAGCGAAGATAGTTGACGCGGGACCAATAATTAGACGATAACGACGCGTACCGAGGTATCGAGAGAGACGACTACTTCTCGCCGATATCCCTCGCCATCTCCACCGCCACCAGTACCAACAGCAGCACCACCAACTTCGGCACCGACGTTCGAGCATCACCCACTTTTCAAGCAACCACTTCGCACCGTAACGCATACCGACGTAGCCTACTCTGCCGAAGCAACGACGCAGGCAAACGACAAGGTCTATCGGTTGGTGGTCTCTTTTCCTGGGCTTTGCCCCACCGTTGTTACCACCGAGCGGCGCGACGAACCAGAGAAAGATCTTCGATATCCAAAGGACCGGGATCTTTCGAACGTTCCCGAGTACGCTGCTCAGGATCGAGCAGAACGTGAACAATTGTGAGAAGACCGAGGCCGTCGATCGATCGGAAGAGGAGACACTCGCGATCGAGCCGACACCGATCCCAGTTCCGCACAACAGTGTTCCCTGGTGTCGTACCATGTTCGTTACCGTCGCCAAATCGTATTTCTCCCCTTGGCCCATGCTCTTCTTGTCCGTCGTCGATCTTGACTCCTGGTATTCCTCGCCTGATCGAGAACAAAAACAAGCTGGAAACGTGTGACGAAATCGACAGCGATACAACGAGAATTTCTGACGAATCGCATGGACGTACCCGTGGAAGCTGGTTGAATCGGATTAATCTCGCAACGAGGCGCCGTTGGAGGATCGTTGGTTCTGCCGCGTCTACGCGGTTCCCGGTCCGTGCAATTCGCGCAGATACCCAATCCCGGTAACTGGTCGGAACAGGCGTGAAAGCAACACTCGTCTTCCCCGCTGCTGTGCAACGCTCTCGCTGCTTGCTCGCCGGTCTCGGGGATGTTTGGATCTGAAATCAAGTTCGTTTTCCAACGTCCTTCTGCTCCGGTGGAAACTCAGGAACAGACTCGCGGTGTCGAAACCGAACCGATCGCCGGCGGAAATCGAAGAGGGTGCCAAAAACTTTATTACCCTTCTCGGACGACGCGATACGGATTGGGACCGTGTCTAATTTCGTTTACCTCTGCAAAGGAAAGTTGGTTCGCCGGCATATTGCGTGGGATACGCGGGGGCACGGTCCCCCGGAAGTAAGTAAGGGCAACGTTGCTCCACGGATTGGCAAAAGGACCGACAGGGCCTGAGTCTGCTTCCGGCCCAGCTGTTCGAGCTGTTCAAGTCCTGCGGTCCCCCGTGAGCAAAGTAAGGCACCAGGGAGCTGCACACCCATTTTCTATACGCTTCCTGCAATCAGAAATTTACCTAAGTAAGCGATACTACGCCGTACCACGTATTAAGAACGGTTCGTCGTTTCCCGGATATTTAAGATTCTATTTAAGACGGTCGATCGGATCGCCGAGTCAGACCAGGCGATAAAACAGGGCCAGTCACTGACCTACATATCCTTTAAATATTGTATTTTACCTTTTCTGCGCATCCTCCAAGAGCGTGTTATAATTACTCGGAGCTACATCCGCGTTCGTTCCTAACACGTATCTAGACGAATTTTATTAACGACGCTACAGCGAATCTCAGATGTTTGTAGTTCCTCTGAATTGGTGCCGAATTGGTTCGATAGCGCACGGGTAGAGTTTTTCGAAAGAAGGCGATAAAAGTAGCAACTAGAGAGAATAGTGGTAGACCGAGGGTAGGTAGCACACCTGAAGTACACTCCAAGTTGGTTGACCCAATTCTCTCCAACCTCTGCCGAGTATCTACGTTCGACCTAGGCAGATGCGGCACCCTCCCCTCGAGGCTCTGCTTTACCCCTTCTTCGCCCTCTCATCACCCGCATATCACCCTCGCTGTCTCTTTCCCATCCGGTACTCGTCCCTTAATCTACCACTATTCTTTCTTTTTTTACATACTTACTTCTCGGATCGCTATAATGGAACGGAGCTTCCAAACAATACTTCATTTCCCGATTTCCTTTCCTATATACGTATTCACTTTTTTTTACTCTACAAATCGGTCAAGATCATTTACTACCCGGATAACGAAACGCATAGCTATCTAACACATAGAATTCGGAAATCGGATGTATTATAGTAACGGTGTCGGCATCCACTTCATCCCAGTGATGGACCGCGTTAATTTCTTTTCATTCGGACTAATGTATATCGACTAGAAATTCCTTTCTTCTCCGTTCTACTTTCTTCGCCTCGCGTCGCATAGAGACGAGCGTGTGCCAGCTGGATATACACAGCTATTACGTATATATGCAGGTAGACGAGACGTTTTTTTCCGTTTTCCGACGATCAAATTTATCTCCTCTTTTAAAGTCTCACTTCGAAAGTAATCTTGAACGTGGAGTAAAAAATGGAAAGAACAAGAAAAAGGTATGGCAATGGACGCGTGAATCTTCTAGTGGAAAATTCGCAAATGACGCCCGTGCAACCGGAAACCGTAGCCTCGGTTCCGGTGTTTCTCGTTTTACGCCGTAGTTGGCTCATAAACGAGCTTTCCGAGCCACGAGTGGCATACTTGCCGTGTATGCCAGATTAATTACCTCTAAAACAGCGAACAGAGAACCCGAGAAAGAAGAGAATAGAAGATTTAGAGATTAAACGGTGGCGGGTTATAGGAATTGTTCGAGCCACGAATCATCATCTGTTACATCGATCGCGGACTTGGAAAGAAACTTACAAAGGAAAACGGAGAAGATGCTTATTGACTGTTGTTCGTGTGCCGTGTATCGAGTGGCGAATAGGTCGAGCGAGGGGAACGACGGAGAGGGAAAGGGAAAAAAAGAGAAGGTTGCAGGCAGGGAGCTCGAACGGGGTGACAGTGTCGGCGGTGGTGGTGGTGATGGTGGTGGTGGTGGTTGGTGGTTGCAAAAGCAATGCCCTTAGTCGCGGTGACCTGGTTACCTGGCCCATATCTTTGTGCTACCCTAAATCCTATCCCTTCTACAACTTTGCCAACTTCTTCCCACTCTTTCCCTTTCTCTCCTCTCGTACTTCTTAATCCTTGCTTTTTTTTTTTTTTTTCCTTTATTCAATCGCGACGGTTAGCTGTTGTAAATTGCTACGACAGTCGAGAAAACATGCAATTGCCGCATCCTTGTATCCTCGACAGGGCACTACATACGTAGTTGTTACCGTAGACAATTGCTCGGAAGACTTTGCCGCTGGCAAGTGACGCATCTCTAGCCGCACAAAAGCTCCGGACAAAGCGTGATAAAGTGCGCCCGGAGAACACAATGTTTTTCTCCTTTTTGATACCATTCCCACATCCCGTTCAGTTTAAATCGCTTCGTAAACGGAATAATTGTTGCGTTTAAGTCGGAAATATCGAATACGAAAACTGTTCTCGTCCAGCCGTAAACGCGTCCGCTTATTAAGCCGTAATGAATTCCAACGCTTGACAAACCGTCCGGTCAGAATCTCCGATATCCGACTTACGCGCGGCAGCGAAAATTGAAAGGACAACTTTCGCGGTTTGCGTTGAACGCAGCAATTACCGCATCGACGGCGGACGGATGTCGGTGGATTAAGAAAGGGAGAGAGAGAAAAAAAAAAGAAAGAAGGCGAACGAGAGGACGTTAGAAGGAGCGGAACGTGAAACGAGGATCGATAAACGAAAGTAGGATGGAATACACGATGGCAACGTGATGTCGCCACGTGACTTGCCCGGAGAATCGAGACAATAACGCATCGTACCATCCACGCGCGCAATCTACCTTGAAACTCTGAACCCCTGAACCGAGCGTGTAATCGTTCTAATTATACATCGATTCGAAGCTGCTACGAAAATTTCACCGATAACGAAACTTACGAACAATCGGGTGTCTACGTGGAAAGGAAAAAAGGGAGAGACAACGATCAGACAGTAAATCGATTCCGGGGTAAAACCCACCCCGGTCGTGGCACTATCCACCTCGGTAATACGGTTTACAGGCTATACTGGAAATTAATTTACCCAACGATACGAGACCTCGGCGAAGAGTGTCGAGGGAGGAAGAAGAAGAAGAAGAAGAAGAAGAAGAAGAAGAAGAAGAAGAGAGGCAGGAAAAAATGTACGTTCCCGTAAAGATCTATGGGGTAGCGTCGATGTTAGACCGAGGAAAATAACACCTCTCGAGGGCAGACCTTGGGCATGCACGCTACTATCAATCGATCGGAAAAAAATCTTCTAATTTTTAAATGAACATCGCCAGCCAATTACGTTGTATGTAAAACTAAGAAGTTTTCTTACGATCGCGACGAAACGGAATGATTGACCGCGCCTTTGTTGCCTCGTCCTGTGCCCGATAGGATCGAATATTCTCTTCACCCCTGATGTATCACTTCGGCCTTGACCTATTCCAACCATCGCCATTATAACGATGATAGAAGAGGACTGGACTGGTGTGTCTCGATGAGATAAATGTATAGATTCGATTAGCATCGACATTCGACGAGACGCGATCGCATTTTGCCTGTAATACATATATTAGAGCCTCGCAAAGGTGTAACCGCGTGTGAACACATAAAGTGACGCCCATACCGCGAAACGGATATAATCATCGCGTCGTCCTTGATAGATAAAGCAAATTTACTTTACTCTTTTCTTCTTTTAATGTCGCGCGTAGCACACGAGCCAAGTCGGGGGGGGGGGGGTTAAATCGTTCTCGAATCGTTCGAAATTACGGCTAAAGATCGCTTCGATCCGAAATGCCAGCCAAGAAAGAGAGCAACAGACTTTCGACCGCTTCACTTCGATCGATATTTACGAAGCTTATCCATCGATTGAAACATAACGGTTACAACGCAACGAAACGGAAATAATAAAATTAATTTTCCTCCGGACGTTAATAAAGAGCCGAAAGAGTTCCTTCCTTCGTCGGATCAATTCTTTCGTCCCGAACCGAAGGAATCTCACCGAAAGATGCTTCACCCTCCGCGATATTGATCCGTGTTCCATCCACATGGAACCAGTCCTCCCCGAGCTTTCTTATCCCTTACCGATTGGCCCCTTTTTAACCGAAACCAAACCGAAGCCTCCTTTCCACGAATACCGTAAAAAAAAAAAAAAAAAAAAAAAAAAACAAAATGGCGAATCAGTTGTTGTAAATGTCACCGCGGTTATCCATACGACAAGTCGCATAAACGTGCGATATTAAAAGGGGGAATGAAAGAAAAGAGGAGTGTAAGTGGTAGTTTAAGAATTTCCAACGCGTTCCCATTCGATCGAAACCCCCTAGCTAGCAAGACGCTAGTCTTGTTTCCAGTTCTTCTAGCTAGTAGTCAGCCTTCTATGCGTTAGTTAGAATCTCGTTGGAATAATAAAAAGGAGCAACTCTGTTTAAAGAAAGCGAAGAGAAGATAAAGAGGCTGAGTCATGGGTGAGGTAAGAAATTTGAAGTAGTTCGCGACTCGAGGGATGTTTCGCTTAACTTCCACAAAATCTTGCCACGAAAAGGAGCTGTGCGGCGCAATTCTCGAGTACTCGGTCCACGCGTTCAAGTGGACGGTGAAATAATAGATACTTGGAGCTGTATATTATAGATATAATGGTAGCAGAAAGTGGCAGCCTAAACCCGATTCTACGATACCCGATGGCTACGTTCTTCCCGAATGTTTTCGATACGGAAATGAAGTTTCCTCGAAACTTTCTAGGAATTATCCGTCCCGTTACGTCGATCGGTTTCGCGATTAGATTCCTGTTCGGCAGAAGCGGAGTTCCTCGAGTCGAGATCCTGTCCGTTTTCGTGAACAGACTTTCGGCACGCAGTCGCACCGGTTAAACCCGAATCCGGTACAGAGAAAGAGAGAGAGAGAGAGAGAGAGAGAGAGAGAGAGAGAGAGA